>NW_003298941.1:687563-722636 GCF_000151645.1 Tuber melanosporum
CTGTTCATTTTCGTTCTCCGCATGTGAGACTCCCAAGATCTAATATTATCAAAGAGACAGCCGACCAGTCCTATGCACCTGACTTTTGTTTCTATGATATCTGGATGATGGCAGAGACCTCCTAAATTTGTTCCTCAGGTAGTAAAAAAGTGGAAGGTATGGGAACTCCTGGGTAGGAGGTAAAGACCGCTAGTAGTGGGCTGCCCAATATACCAAAAGGAAACAAGTTTGTCTAAGGAGACCTAAGTGGTTGAAACTGCATAGGTACGATAATAAATATCTCAGTTATTATCAAAACCTCAGATATGTTGAAACGACAGAACGACGATCCAATGCCTTATCCAAAGAAATGCACTTTTAGCGCACCCAAAGCTATAAGATATAACTGTCCTGAGAGATATGCTTATATTCACATTATAAACCCAAACTGTCAATGCTACAAAATACAAGTACTATTAAACTCAAGATCCAATATATTCCTAATCAACAAAGAACTTGTAAAGGAAACTAAAAATTCCATTCACAGAGAGACCGAATCTGGTCAATATTTAAGGCTTTGATAGAGTACCAGCCCCATCAGGAGGAGGGTTTTACAAATGTCCTATTTGGCTTGAAATAGGACGAAATAAACACATATCCGAAGTTGTGTATGAAATCACAGCAGCAGGAGACTATAGGATGATAATCCCTTTCAGGTGGTGGTATTTGAAATACTTCTTATCCAACATTGGAGAATATACAAAATGGGAATTCAGAGATCCCAAATGCAAACCTTGTATGGAAGAAGAAGACGAAGGAATCGTAGATATGTTTGAATATGATGAAACAGTTGCTTGGGATGAAAATGCGATCCAAGTAGGAAGAATTGGAACTATAGAAGATCCTAATGAGATCAACTTTGATTCTCTCCCAAGGCACTATTGGAAGTTCAAAAGATTATTTCTCCCACAAATGGCGGTAAGACTGGGGCCTAGGAGAACCTTCAATCATAAAATTAAATTAGTCAAAAGAGCAAAATCCTCTTAGAAAACCATTTATCCTCTGTCTAACAAACAACTTAAGTTGTTGCGGGAATACGTTGATGATATGTTATGACAAGGAAAGATTACAAGAAGTCAATTACCATTTGGTGCTCCAATCCTCTTTATACCAAAGGTAGACGGCAGACTACGACTGGTAGTGGACTACCGAAATTTAAATAAGATAACTATACTAAATAAGTATCTACTACTACTAATGTCAAAATTACGTGATTGTGTAGCAGGAGCTAGTATTTTTTCCAAAATTGATCTGAAACATGATTACAACCTCATCAGAATCAAGGAAGACAATGAATGGAAAACAGCTTTCCAATCACGATACGGACATTACAAATACAAAGTAATGCCATTCGGATTAGCTAATGCTCTAGCTACATTTCAGGACATGATGAATGAGGTACTTTAGGAATTTTTGGATTAAGGAGTCATATGCTATTTGGACGATATTCTCATCTATTCTAAAAATGAGAAGAAATATATCGAACTAGTAACAATAGTGTTATAGAGATTGGTGGATATTCAACTCGTAATTTCAATAAAGAAATCATTCTTTCACGTCAAAGAAGTTGAATTCTTAGACTACATGATAGCTTTTGATGGGGTATCTATGAGTATCCAAAAGGTAGATTCCATATTAAACTGGAAATCACTCATGTTGGTTACAGAAGTTCAAATATTCTAAGTATTTGTGAACTTCTACTAGCATTTTATAGAAAACTTCGCAAATATTTACGCTCCAATTACAGAAACATTGAAGGGCGATCCAAAAATGTTCTAGTTGGGCCCTGAATAGGAAAAAGCCTGTCAGGAGCTTAAGAGAATACTTTGGTCCCAATTTTACACCATTTCTTTCCAGAAAGAGAGATGGTGGTGGAAATGGATGCTAGTGACTTCACTTTAGGCTGCATCTTTTCCTAATACATGGAGAAAAAACTACATCCTGTAGCTTTTCACTCCCGGAAGCTAAATTCCGTGGAATAAAATTATGAGATTTACGATAAAGAATTGCTAGAGATATTAGAAGCATTCAAAGAATGGTGCCAATACTTAGTTGAAACTGAAAAACCAATAACTGTGTACACTGATCACTAAAACCTCCAATGTTTCCTCACCTCAAAGGTCTAGAGCGGGCGCCAAATCTATTGAGTGCAGAAGTTAGTAGATTACAACTTCAAAATTGTTTATTGCCCAGGCACAAGAGGTGGCAAACCTGATGTACTTAGTCGAGAGCCAGAGTACCATTCGGAGGAGGAAGCTGTACATAGGGAACAGGAGATATTGAAACCTGAATATTTTCAAGTCAGTTTAGTAACAAGAACTACAGAAAGGGGAAATTCAAATATGCCTAATAATGAGTAGTACAACAGACGAAATAAGTACAAGTGATATACAGGAAACAGCAAATTGGAATAACTTAGACTCCGTGATTTGAGTAAAATGGTTAGACACAACAGTAAGGTTACCAACTAAAGGTTCAAGAATTATGGCATGTCACGATATTTACACTATACATGAAGATATAATCCTAGCATGGGGATAGTTAATTGTTGGGACAGCTATTACAATCTGGCTACCAGTAGAAACCTATGGGAGGATTACCCCAAGAAGTGGATTAGTGGTCAAAAGCGGAATCTCTACAGGTACTAGTGTAATTAATGCAGATTATACTGGAGAACTTAAAGTGTTGCAATTCAACCATTGAGACACTGATTGTCTCATTAAAGCCGGTGATCAAATTGCCCAGTTGGTGATAGAAAAAATTAATACCGTTGATATGATAGAAATAGACAACCTTGAATACACTGAAAGAGGTGTGTTGGGATTTGATAGTACTGACATGGCAACAAGGACCATTACTATCAGGGAATTGGAACTGATAGCTAGCCGGTTACATGCATCAATAAATCAGAATATAAGCTGGTATGATGCAGCAGAAATACCTGAGCAAACCCTCATGACTAGTGCTATACTAGCCTGTAAGAAATTGAAGAAATTCAATCCGAAATTGTTGGAGCAAATCCAAAAGGCCATCCTTGGAGATTGAGAATGGCTGAAAAGAAAAAATAAGTTGGAGAAACTACGAGATAATGGCAAACCTTTTCTGAAAAACTGGACCTTATCCAATGAGTTGCTTTACTATAAGCAAAGACTATTTATATCAAAGAACCAGGATGTGTATACAATAATAGCTGAAGGTTGTCATGATGCTAAGATAGCAGAATACTTTAGACAAGAAAAAACCCTTGAAATAATTATAAGGGATATCTATTAGAAAGGCCTGGCAGATTGAATAAATGATTACATAGGGTTGTATGATGATTGTCAGCACAACAAATCTCCACAATACACAAAATCTGGTCTACTACAACCACAGTTAATACTCTATGCAGCTTGGGCATTAATTTACGTCGACTTTACTACGCAGTTATTCCAAAGTCAAGGTTGTACCCAAATTATAGTAGCAGTTAACTGGTTTACAAAAATGGCCCATTTCGTTAGAATAGAAGGAACAGCTACAGCAAAGGACATGGCTACAGCCTTTATAAAGGAAATCTGGAATCTACATGGCTTACCAACAGAAATTGTCTCAGATATAAACTCGAAGTTTGCTGGAGAATTTTTGGAATCTTTATGCAAAACATGAAGCATAAAAAGAAGGATGTCTACAGTGTACCACCTACAGATTGACGGACAAACTGAGCGAACCAACCAAGTGCTAGAAGGTTACTTACAAAGTTTCGTCAACTACGATCAAAATGACTGGTACCAATTACTACCTCTGGCCGAATGTGCCTACAATAACTCGGCAACTAATACACATGCAATGACCCCTTTCTACGCAAACTATGGGTTTCATCTACAAACGGAATAGATGAAGGAATACGAGGCACAAAATCCAGGAGCTACACTTTATGCAAACTGGATAAAGATGATCTACAAGCAAGCAAGGCAGTTACTATATTAGATATAAGAAGATATGACCAAATACTATAATAGGAAGGTCAAGCAACAATCAAACTTCAAAATCGGCAATAAAGTAAGGTTAAATAGAAAGAACATTCATACATGTCGGAAGTCGAAGAAACTCAGTCCAAAGTTATATGGACCATTTGTAATCTTGGAGCAAAGAGGAAATTGTGCTTGCAAGCTCAACATTTCAGATTGATGAAACATATACCCAGTGTTCCATGTATCTCTGTTAGAAACTTACAGGAAGTCGGTACGTGTGGACTGACAACAACCTCCCAGAGAATCTGAGGATATTGTGGGTGACTTACAATGGAAAATAGAAAAAATTGTGAGAAGCAAGATACACTCTGACCGAAAGCGAGTACACAATTGCTACCAGGAGGTATGCAAACTATGGTACTTTGTTAAATGGCAAGGTTGTTCTAAGGATGAGAATATCTGGGAACCTGTAACAGGCATGGATAATGCAATGAAAATAGTGGAAGAGTTCTACCATGATAATCTGGAAATGTCACAGTAGGCAGAGGAAGGATGATGAAGAAAAGGCTTTTCTAACGTGGTCAAGCAAACACGGAAAGTTATTCATCCTGCTCTTATTGGTTCCTTAAGGAATTAATATTTGAGGTTTTAATAATTTCATGTTTTATTTTAATTTTTAATTTTTAATTTATATGTACTAAAAAGGCATTTGAGGCGAAGCTTTAAGAGGATGGAGCTCATATTAGGAATACTGAGATCCGATATCCAGGAAACACTCTAAGTAGGGTAACCTCACCAGGAATTGGAATATCTGGTCTCCAATCTCCCCTCCGGCCCTCTTACAGGGCCTGCACGTCATCATACATATCAATCTTTGTTGTGTCCTGTGATCATAATACTACAGAATTAAAGGTTTCAAAATAACACCGTATACATTGCCGCCGTCCATCTGATCGAATGCTGTTCACTGGATATATAGGAGGGACCCTTCGGCTAGGTTTGAGAAGTAGAACAGAGTAAATCTGTCAACTACCTAGAAGGTTACTAGGCTTCAAGAATGTAATACCTTTGGCATAGGCCGTAAGTAACAGGACATTTTAGCACAAAGAGATGGTATTGAATGGTAAAGAATCTTAGCAAGAGACCAATACATTCACATCCACCCTACAATATCTGAAGAAGTCTAGAACTCTGAGGAATACTAATATAGAAGCCATTGGATTTTACGAAGTGTCGCAACTAGGTTTTAGAACACGTTATATCTATGAGGATAACTTCCAATACTACAACAGTGATTGAAATCCCGTTACTCAGAGTAACCAAGGGTTGTCAAGTGAGGAAATATTTATCAATCCGGTGGAATAGCTTTCTGCGAATTAGTAGGAAGTCCCCTGGAAAATATTTATCATTTGGGTAAGGAGTTATGAAGGTTTAAAGTCGGACAACCTGAAAAAAGATTGCGATTATAACTTCCTTTGCAGATGTAACCTGCAGATGAAACTGATTATTTCATCAATGATGGACACAATTGGGCCCAACTCAGTTCGACTTGAGAACTAGGTCACAAGTCCAAAGACTCTAAAGATCGGATAACTACTATTGGGAACAGTCTAGTTCGGAGTTAGTTATATTGTAATTACCAAAGAGAATATGGTTGTTTTCACAGTCTCCAGGTGTTCACACCTTTCAAGAATACCCGATGTTGCAAGTTATAATTAAAGAGGTACATAGTTGTATGATAAATAGATGTAGTCCGTAAATACTCAGATGTGGAATATAAATATCGAAGTGCCTCCCAAGCTTTTGACATCATCAAGCAACGGAGAAGAGACCTTAATAATAAAATATTGTTTTTATAATTCTATTTTACTTTACCAAATTTATTTCGCTCCTAGTAGTCATAAATGAAATGAGTGAATTTGAGCCTTCCTAGACAATCTCCATCTACAGAAACGAATCTTGGTTGGCCAAGACAATTCTGGAATCTACCAGATTGTCTCTGCTGAACAGTTAGATATGCTATACGGGCAATCTCTAGATAGTGCTTGCGATGATTCTCTGCTAAAGAGATAGCTAAGTCAATTAGCTTATTGTGGTATGGCGTGCGGAGAATACTGTGCTGACCCTGCATCTTGCTATGAGTAAGCGTGAGTAGAGGGTGCGCAATGCCGTAAACAGTAGAGAGAGCAACTCTGGTTGCTGCTGACATTTGTCAATAGGACCAGTGAGCATAGTACTTGAGAGTACAGACTTTATAGCAAAGAGCCATATCGATCTCAGTATGAAGAGATGCAATGTTGGCTTCAGAGGTTCCTATTCTTGGTTCTGAACCAATCTTTGAAACTGGAGTTACGGAACACAGAGTATTGGAAGGATTTAATTCTGAGTCCGAAGCTGCTTCTCCACTTGCTGTTTGGACTTCTCTCTGACTTCTGGAACTAGAGATTGGGCAAAGAGAAGGACTCCTGCACCCAGGGCCTAGCTCGGAATCAGTATTAATAAGATGTTCAAACTCAGAGTCTGGCTTAGTAGAGGTGGTAGAGGTGGTAAAAGGTCTATTGGGAAAGGATATATTAGAATCATCGTCATTAGAGGTTTGTGCATCAAATAGCCATACGTGTAGCGTATCAGGATTTCTGGGAACCGGAAGACTTGGCTCGCTTTGGTTGCTGGAGTGGGAATGCATTGTAGAACCTGTAGGACTTGGAGAACTTAGATAAGAGCTGTATTATAGAGAACAGGTGTATGTGCTACAACATAAGAGTTCTCACAATTCCTATTTATGTTAATCTCACATACAAGCATTCATGGTATATCACCTGAACACTTTTACTACTATACCATCTCTTTATTTTTAATGGTATTTTTTGTATAATTAAGACAACTATTACTCTCACAATTCTCATCAATGATCTAATATATATGAGTATCGTCACTTTACTCTCTAAATCTGGACTTCACTTGTGTTGGTTTACTCACTAAACCTACACTTCACTTGTGTTGGTTTAAGCAAGCATAGCCAATACCATTTCCTTTGTACAAATCAGCCTTCAGTCCTTGTTGCACCTGACCCTAAGTTGGAACACCCAAATTTTGCTGTGTTCCAAAATTACCTTTGCAACGGAGAATGACCACCCCTGCTCTGTGCCATGAATTCATGTTATACCCTAGTACTCAGGTACTAGTACTGTTCTCGTGATACTGTACGAAAGAAATATTCGAAAACAGGAATTCACAAAATATATTGTCCCGATACTCGAGCAGCTGTCCAACTTCAAGTCTGCCACGTGAGTAAATAATAGGCTACTGTGTCCCGGACTACCAAAATTTTGGGATCTTACTACGCGAGCACCAAATAGATTGTCTACCAATGCCCACTACTGTTGTTTTAAATATCGGTACCGATAGTCTACTGTACTCTACTCGAGTAGTTGAAGCTCTCTTTCAGCCTGCACTTTCAAACCATTGTGCAAAGGCAGGAAAATATGCACCATTATGATGTCCAATTGCCGTATTATTCTCATTCTCTCTCCCTCTCTCACTTTTCGGAATACTCCTTTGTAAGTTTACTACAGGAATATACTGTAGTTCAGCAGAATGAAATTGTATGAACAAAAGGCAGGGTGCACGTAAGTTCTATACGCATCTAGTGCCCTTAACCCGTTGCTTGCTGGTTCAGCCAGTGCCTTTATGGGAGTTTGGGACCGCTGTAAATTCGTTGGAGGATATAATCTCTGTAGCCCGACAAGCAAAAGACACCATAACATTGCGATAATATTATGAAGGTGTGTTTATGCTTGGTTGATTGTTGGATTTTTCGGGCTTATGGACTTGATACACTGTATTAGTAGTACCCTGACGTGCGGTTAGGTAAGCAAAGAGCAGATTTCCTGGATTGACAATCGAGTGCATCTCGCTAGGCAGCTACTGGAAGCAACACAGTATCTTGGGGTCAAGGCAACGGACCGGCGCCGTCTTTCCTCAACCTCTGGGAGCTTCATAAACTGGCCCATCTAATAGGCCATCCTCTGCGACATTCTAACGAGTGAAAAACAGGGAATGTCTCAATATCTCAGTAATAATAACAACTCTTTCAATACTTTCAACTATTACGGTTATATTTCGAACCGAGTTTCTGTTGCCGATGAGAGGTCGGATCTGCTGGCCTGGTTATCCCCACTTGAGCCCCGCCTCCGGCACCAGGACGTTAGAAACAACCGCGTCGATGATGTGGGGGATTGGCTTCTTTCAACCGACGAATTTAGGGGCTGGTGTGATTTTGACGTGGAGGACGGATCCGACAAATGCAACATTGTTTTGCCACGGTGCCCCAGGAGCAGGCAAGACCTATATTAGGTGATAAATGAGAAGATCTTTGGCGAGAAAAATGAATAAAGGATGGTATTGCTGACGTGCCGAAATATTAGTTCCTTGGTGGTGGATGCCTTATGTGATAAGGCTGGAGGACAAAATACTGCCATCGCTTGTTTCTACTTTGACTATGCCGCTCAGAAGGAACAGTCACCGACAAGTATCTTGGGCTCCCTGCTGAAACAAGTTGTTGGTGGATGGGAAAAGATTCCGGAAAGGATAGTTAAGGCCTTTGAAGACCAGAAAAAGGTGATTGGTGGACGAGGTTTGCGACTCTCGGAAATTGTGGAGATGCTGGAGACCGCCTCGTCCTCCCAGCGCACATTCATATGCATTGATGCTTTAGACGAATGCCTAGCAGTACATCGTCTGAAGGTCCTTCGCTCGTTGAAACAGACTCTCCAGAGCTCCTCACGAACTCGAATATTCCTTACAGGAAGGGCACATATTCGGGATGAGATTGAAAAAGGGCACGCTGGGAGGGCGGCGATTTTATCAATAAGTCCCGGAGAAGATGATATAATCACATATCTCCGCGCTAGGTTAGATGAGGACACGAATCCTGACGCGGTGGATGATCGTCTGGAGGCTGATATTATAAAAAAGATTCCCGAGAGTATTTCGGAAATGTACGCACTATGAGCAACGACACCTTGAAGCCCTTCTTGAACTATCTTCTGACAAATATACATCTAGATTCTTGCTTGTGTCCCTGAATATTGAGGCAATATTATGAGAAACTACCATCCATAGGAGGAGACAAAAGCTAGGCGCAATGACAAACGGCTTGGGGCTGGGGAATGCATACGGGGAAACTCTGGAACGCATCGAGGCGCAAGGGGGGGAGAAAGCAAGACTTGGGATGGCAGCTCTGATGTGGATTTGTCACTCGGAGCGGCCGTTGAATGTGGATGAACTGTGTCACGCTCTGGTAGTCGAAGTAGAATCACCAGAGCTCAATTTTGACAATGTTCCTCCGATATCAACATTACTGGGATGCTGCCAGGGACTTATTGCCGTCGATCAGGAAGCTTCGAATGTCCGTTTGATCCACTTTACCCTCAAAGAATATCTCCTCACTCGCACCGACTTCTTTGCTGGAGCTCACTCGGTAATGACGGAAACCTGCTTGGCGTTTCTGAATACTCAGCATGTCAGAGATCTTCCACCCACACTTAGGGAAGGCCTTCAAGGCACGCCGTTTCTTAGATATTCGTCAATATATTGGGGAACGCATGCGAAAAGGGAGCTCTTAGATCGTGCAAAGTCGCTAGCGGTTATGCTCTTTGATTAGTATGATGAGCACATATCTGCTAGATTACTTGTGAAGGACGGGCTGGGTAATCCTTATCGTCCCGAGGGGACAGAGGCTCCTTTCTTGTTCACTGCACTGCATTGCGCATGCTTCTTCGGGAGTGTCGAGCTTGTGAGTACTTTAATAGAGAGGGGGGGTTATGATATCAACCAAAGAGATTGCACGGGCATTACACCACTCATCTGGGGGGTCAAGAAAGGCCATGGGGCGGTGGTGGAACTCTTGTTAGGTTGTGCGGATCTCAACCCTAATCGAGCGAGCGTTCACGGCGAGATACCACTCTCGATTGCTGCCCAGAATGGGCATCAGAGTATAGTGAAACTACTGCTGGCGCGAGAAGATGTGAGCCCCGACGGAACAGACAATTATGACCAAACACCACTCTCATGGGCCGCCGCGGGGGGGCATGAGGGAGTACTGAAGCTTCTGTTGGCACGGGAAGATGTCAACCCCGGTAGAGTAGACCGCTGTGGCCGAACACCACTCTATCTTGCTGCAGAGGGTGGGCATGAAGGAGTAGTGGGGCTGCTATTGGCACAGGAAGCTGTTAATCCCGAAAGTCCAGACAGAAATCGCCGGACACCACTCTTGAGGGCTTCTGCGAAGGGACATGAGGGAGTAGTGAAACTACTATTAGCGCGCGAGGATGTCAACCCCAACGGAGCAGATCCAGGGCACCTGCTTGGCCATACACCACTCATGTTAGCCGCTAAGGATGGGTACGAGGGAATAGTGAGGCTACTATTAGCAAGGAGAGATGTCCACCCGGATGGACCAGACACATGGTGCTGTCAAACGCCACTCTCATTTGCTGCCGAGAAGGGATATGAAGGAGTAGTGAAATTATTATTGGCACGGGAAGGAGTTAAGCCCGACAGTAAAGACAGCCACGGAGAAACACCGCTCTCAAAGGCTGCCAAGAATGGGCATGAGGCAGTAGTGAGGCTTCTCCTGGCCCGGGAGCGTGTCGGCTCCGACATACCAGGCGGTTCTGGACTGGCATTGCTCTCTCTTGCTGTCCGGAATGGGCACGAAGCAGTAGTGAAGCTACTTTTAGCACAGGGAGATGCCAACCCTGACGAAGTGAGCGGTTCTGGCCGGACACTGCTCTCGTTGGCTGCCGAGAAGGGGCATGAAGGAGTAGTGAAGCTACTATTAGCACGGGAAGATGTCGACCCTGACAGACCTGACAATTCCAACCTAACACCACTCGCGTGGGCTGCCGCGGGGGGGCACGAGGGGGCAGTGAGGTTGTTATTAGCGCGGGAGGATGCCAATCCCGACAGAATAGACAGATGTGGTCAAACACCACTCTTGTGGGCTGTAACAATGGCACTTGATGGAATAGTAAAGCTGCTATTAACACGGAAAGACGTCAACCCTAACAGGTTGCTCACACAGGATGCCCAAACACCGCTTTCGTTAGCTGCCCAGAATGGGTATGAGGAAATAGTGGAGTTGCTGTTAGCACGGGGGGATGTCGACCCTAACAGATCGGACGATTCTGGCCGCACGCCACTCTTGTGGGCTGCCCGCGGGGGGCATGAGGGAGTAGTGAAGCTACTCTCTCGGGAGGATATCGACTCCGACAAACCAGACAACTCCGACCGTACACCTCAATCGTGGGCTGCCGAAAAGGGGCATGAGGGAATAGTGAAGATACTATTAGCACGGAAGGATGTCAGAACCCACAGACCAAACGCATGCTACGACCAAACTCTAGTCTCGTGGGCTGCCAGGAATGGGCATCATCGGGTAGTAAAGCTCTTACAAGCCCATAGGGCATCAGATATTGGCACAACTTAGAGCCCACAGGCGATCACCTCTCCCAGAGTCTTCCAATACGTCTATCACCCGCTTTTGCAATAACGGCGTGATATGGACTTTTACTATTGCTGACGCTATCCCCTTCACCTCCCCCTCTTCTCTTTCCTATTCTTTCTATTTAGATATATTTGATTCCATCCGTAGACTCCCCCGTGTATTGTATTATATTCTCATGACCTGTTATCACGAGCCCTGCTGCCTACTGCTTACGGCTTACATATGTGGCTGCTATCCGGATAGCACACAGGGGCGCTGTCATATCCTTAATAATCACAACCGAGGATGGGGAACGAGTGCTCAGCAATACAGCCAACGCACTAGTTGGGGAGAGATCTCATGTGCTAGAGTTTTGCTGGAGGATGGTGACGGCCAATAGGGCCTGAAATAGTTCTGTTTTCTATTCCTTTGTTTGGGGTTCTGGAGGGTTATTTTATGGGTTCTGCACAGTGTAGACTACCGGTATATGTTTTTCCCTCTTGTCACTCTGTTGTACTTCTATTGGCTCGTTTTTATAATTATCTAATGTTTCAAATTTAATAACAACCCATATTCTATCTTGTCGTGTGGTATTGGGGACTGATCTTCCTATCAAAAATCGAAAAATGTCCTTCTGCCCGACCTGGGTATATGACCCGTCGCTCGATATATTTACTAACCATCTGGCGGTTGAGATACTGGTAGTAGAGGACACAGTAACTATGTGTTAGTAACGTATTTCCTCCAGTTGCAACGTAAGAACTCGAATACCGGGACCATCTGCTCTGTCGTCCAAAATTTCCTCCTCTGGAATAGGGGCGAAAAACACACCAAAAGACCTCTCCGAGGCAAATAAAAAAGAGAGAAAGTACCAGACTATACTAGGAGAGGTAACTCCAATGTCCCAGAACAGGGCCCCATTATTCGGGTTCTAATTGTACATACTGCAACCGGGTTTTTGATACCTCTCCTGCTTCTCCAACACATGTTTTTGCACCCTTCTAGCATACTCAT
This sequence comes from Tuber melanosporum, assembly GCF_000151645.1. Lineage (NCBI taxonomy): Eukaryota > Fungi > Ascomycota > Pezizomycetes > Pezizales > Tuberaceae > Tuber > Tuber melanosporum. The sequence continues at coordinate 700,056 of NW_003298941.1, forward strand.
TGGTATTCTAGATTGCGGCAAGTGCGGACAAATGCATCGTAAGTTAGCAGCGTTGGGGCCGAATAACATGAAGCACATTTGTTTGGGTATCCGTCATTAGGCGTGTTCTTGCACGGTCTAGTTGTCCGGGTTGCAGATTTCTCCTTACCGTACTGGACACTCTCGGTACTCCCACTTTTTCGACTTTGATTTTATCCTTAGAATGTACCTGCCATGAGGATTCAAGTTGAGAACTAAGGCAGGATTCGACACTAAAGCTTCACAGAGTAATGCCATTTGGAGAAAATAGAATGATTTTATCTAAAAGTTGTGATCTATAGAGTGTGGATTTGAATGTAATAAGAATAGTGCAAGGGAAAAGAAGAAATCGAGAAAGAGGGAAAGAAGGAAATATAGGAAGAGATTTTTTCCAGTGCTATCATACTCTAGTATGTATAGTGCGGGTGCTAATATATTCAACAATTCATCCAAGCCAATTAACGAGTGATGGCCATGTCAGTGATTACTAGTAATAGAGTACTCGATCCTTTTGGGAACATATTGGTTCTCACTATAGACTACAAGGAACTATGAGAACTATGAGAACTCTGTAGATGCTAGTGTAGCTACTCATAGGATCACTTTCTAGCTACAATATAATGGCCATAAGCCGGCTTCTAAAGGTAGTAAGTGTAAACGGGACGAGTAAGGGATTTTCAGTTCCGGATATCATGAGTAATAATTATTTAAATTGAACAAGAAAATCTCTGGAATTCAGATAAATGAAAGAACAAGAATGGAACTTTTTCTCCACCTTGTTTTAGAAGTAGGAGGAGAGGGATTATTTGTATCAGAAGACAAAATTGGCTATTATTTTGTACTTTGTGCACTATATGCAACACAAATCTGTTTTAGACAGTAGGCCTAGGACCTGTTCAGCTGCTGTCAGGTGTTTAAATTGCAGGTTTGACCACCTGAGTTTTGTAGTTCTTGGGCAAGGTTGAAATATGAGTTATTGTTTGGGAAAAACTTTTTGGCATGTTTGGCATTTGGAATAAAGCCCTATTTTTTCTTTCTTTTTTTCGGCCCCTGTAATGGCAATAGCCAAAGTAATTGGAAATAGCAAATATTTTATAAACTGTTTAGACATTTTAGACAATTTTAATATTCAGAATGCTAGCCTATTTTGACAATTAGTAGTGAACCTATGCAGAATTTCTTGTTTCTATGACCATACTAAGTAGTACACATCTTATGGTATTCTGAGCGCTTCATGACTTATGAATGACAGGGTTTTTCTATTATGATTACTCAAATAGAGCAGTGTTGCAGGTGCTAAATTAGGTCAGAATTTCTTAATAGCTTATAGGATACTATGTCACAGTGTGCCTCTATTTCCCCGAGAGTATCTTCTGTGGAGTTCTAGTTCTATCTTGGCAGCATTGGTGTCGCAGCAGCCACTATGAGCACAGCCATAAACAAAATGGCCAATTTTCAAACCTCCAAATAACTCTAGTTGCTTGCAATGCCGAACACCTTTCTGATTTCCAAAACCACCTGATCAGTCAAAACCACAGCTTCTGCCTTTAAACCATGGGTTTAGGCGGCCCCTAGTTGATCAGGAAAGTGTCGGTATCCTGCTCCCGAACCAAGTATTCTGGCAGGGACTGCCATTGATACAGGAAAATTGGCGTTACGGGGGCCTCCCCTTGATTCAGAGCATGTTGTATCTATCGTGTCACAATCTATCACTCGAATTCTTGTCTTACCGATGATCTTTACACAAGTAACTTATGACACCTTCGGTTACTGGCACATTCGGTTTTACAGTACCGGTATTTGTGTTGCTACACTCTTCCGCCGCCTACGCACATAACTTTAATGGCAGGAGTTAGCCTAAGGATGAGTGGGGCGGCTACAGACATCGATTTCACAAGTTTTTCGAGTGAATTGATTGGACCATGGTCAGGCCGCTCTCAGAATGCAAACTTGCCCCTCTTTCCGCTCAGCCTCACAGGAATTTCATCAACCGATCCTAAGCAACTCTTCTACCGGTAGTCTAACCTCTTCCACAAAATTTCGACCTGCGAAAAAAACAGAGAATGTCTCAATACCAGTATATCAGTAACAATACCAACTCTTTTAATACTATCAACTATTATAGTTATGTTTCGAACCAAGTTTCTGTTGCCGATGAGAGGTCTGAAATACTTTCCTGGTTATCCCCCCTGGAACCCCATGTACGACACCAGGATGTTAGGAATAACCGAGTGGAAGATGTGGGGGATTGGCTTCTTGCAACCGATGAATTTAGAAGTTGGTATGATGGTGATGGGGAAGTGGATTCTGGTAGTTCAACATTGTTTTGCTACGGGAGTCCAGGAGCGGGCAAGACTTATATCAGGTAATAGAGATGGGGCTCTTTTGATGAAACCAATAAAGGATGGTATCACTAACGAGCCGAGATGATAGCTCCTTGGTGGTGGATGCCTTATGTGATCGGGCCGGAGGGCAAGATGCCGCCGTTGCATGTTTCTATTTTGACTATGCCTCCCAGAAGGAGCAGTCTCCAACGGGTATCCTGGGTTCCCTGCTAAAACAGGTCGTCGGCAGATGGGAAAATATTCCGGAAAAGATAGTCCGAGCCTTTAAGGACCAGAAAAAGGTGATCGGTGGACGAGGTTTGCGACTTTCGGAAATTGTGGAGATGCTAGAGACCATCTCATCCTCGCAGCGCACGTTCATATGCATTGATGCTCTAGACGAGTGTGTGGCGGTACATCGTCTGAAGGTCCTTCGCTCATTAAAACAGATTCTCCAGAGGTCCCCACGAACTCGAATATTCCTAACAGGGAGGGCCCATATTCGTGGTGAGATTGAAAAAGGGCTTGCTGGAAGGGCGGTGGTTCTACTCATAAGTCCCAAAGGGGGCGACATCGCCAGATATATCCGAGCCAGGCTAGATGAGGACACGAACCCTGATGCGATGGATGATCGTCTGGAGGCTGATATAGTGAAAAAGATTCCTGAACGTATTTCGGAAATGTACGTACTAGGAGTAATGACACTTTGAAGCCCTTCTTGAGCTCTGCCCTGACAGATACAAATCTAGATTCCTGCTAGTGTCCTTGAATATTGAGGCAGTATTACGGGAAACCACTATTCATCGGAGGAGACAAAAGCTTGAGACGATAACAGGCGGCTCGGGGCTCGGGGATGCATATGGTGATACACTGGAACGCATAAAGGCGCAGGGGGGGGATAAAGCAAGGCTCGGGATGGACGCTCTGATGTGGATTTGTCATTCGGAGCGGCCATTAAACGTGGATGAGCTATGCCACGCCCTGGCGGTTGAAATAGGATCACCAGACCTCAAAGTCGACAATGTTCCTCCTATATCGACAGTGTTAGGATGCTGCCAGGGACTTATTGCCGTCGATCAGGAAGCTTCGAATGTCCGTTTGATCCACTTTACCCTCAAAGAATATCTCCTCACTCGCACCGACCTTTTTGTTGGGGCCCACTTGACAATGGCGGAAATTTGCCTGACATATCTGAATTCTCAACATGTCAGAGATCTCCCACCCACACTTACTAAAGACCTCCAAGGCACACCGTTTCTTAGATATTCTTCTCTATATTGGGGAACGCATGCGAAAAGGGAGATCTCGGGTCACGCAAAGTCACTTGCGGCGACGCTCTTCGACCAGTATGATGATCATATATCTCCCAGATTGCTTTTAGAGAACGAACTATCGCAACAGCTATCTTACTGCGGATATATAAATGAACCTTTCGTGTTCGGTCCATTGCACTGTGCATGCCTCTTTGGAAGCATTGAATTGGTGAATGATTTGATAGAGAGCGGGGATTATGATGTCAACCAGCAAGATTCAGGAGGTGCTACACCTCTCATCTGGGCTGCAAAGAGAGGGCATGAGGCGGTGGTAGGGCTGCTGTTAGGAAGGGAAGATGTTAACCTCAACAACCGGGACGGAGATAACATGATGCCACTGTCGTGGGCTGCCGAGAGGGGGTATGAGGGAATTGTGAAGCTACTGTTAGCACGGGAAGATATCGACCCCGATAGCTTTGGCAAGTATTGTCAGTCACCGCTTTCGAGGGCTGCTGAGGAGGGCCACGAGGGAGTAGTGAAGCTACTATTGGCACGGGAAGATGTCAATCCCAACAACTTGGATCGGAATCGTCGGACACCGCTTTCACTAGCTGCTGAGAAGGGGCATGAGGGAGTAGTGAAGCTACTATTAGCAAGAGAAGATGTTAGCTTTGGCGGAGGGGGCCCAGATGACCAGACCCCACTCTGGTTTGCTGCTAGGAAGGGACATGAGGGAGTAGTAAAGCTACTGTTGACACGGAAAGATATCAACCCTGATGCAGCAGGCCATGGTGGTCAAACGCCACTCTCGGCTGCTGCCCTGGGGGGACATGAGGGAGTAGTGAAGCTGCTATTGGCGCGGGAAGATGTTAACCCCGACAAATCAGACAGAAGTAACTGGACACCACTTTATTGGGCCGCAAAGATGGGGCATGAGGGGGTAGTGAAGCTACTATTAGCACGGGAAGATGTCAGTCCTGACAGCAGAAGTGACTATAGCGTAACACCACTCTCAACGGCTGCCAAGAATGGACATGAGAGAATAGTTAAGCTACTATTAGCGCGGGAAGATGTCAACCCTGACAGGCCAGAAGCACAATATGGCCGAACGCCACTCTCCTTTGCTGCCGCAGGGGGCCGCAAGGGAATAGTGAAGCTACTACTAGATCGGGAAGATGTCAACCCCAATAGAACAAGTTTTTCTGGCCGCAAACCACTCTCATGGGCTGCGGAGATGGGGCACAAGAGTATAGTGGAGCTGCTGTTAGCACGACGGGATGCCTGTCCCGATGGAACATGGAATTCTAACCAGAAATTGCTCTCGCTTGCTGCCCTGAACGGGCATGAGGGCGTAGTGAAGCTACTACTAGGCCAGGATGACGTCGACCCTGACTGCTTAGATGGACATCAACGGACGCTGTTATCGTGGGTTGCCGAGAGGGGGCATGAGGGAGTAGCGAAGCTACTATTGGCGCGGGAGGATGTTAATCCCGACAAGGCTGATAGATTTGGTGAAACACCACTTTCGTTGGCTGCCCGGCATGGGCGTGAGGGAGTACTGAAGCTGCTGTTAGCACGGGAAGATGTCACCCCGGATAAAACAGATAGGGTTGGTGAAACACCAATCTACTGGGCCGTCGCCCTGGCGCTTGAGGGGATAGTAAAGCTACTGTTAACGCGAAAAGATGTCAACCCGGACAGGCCTGACACGCTTCTTGGCCAAACACCACTATGGATAGCTGCCGGAAATGGGTATGAGGAAATAGTCAAGCTTCTCCTAGCACGGAAAGATGTCGACCCCAATAGACTAGTTCCACCTCACGGCGAAACGCCCCTCTCGGTAGCTGCCAAGAATGGGCATGAGGAAATAGTGAAGCTACTTTTAGCACGAGAAGATGTCAACCCTGACAGACCAGACGCCTGGTATGGCCAGACACCGCTCTCGTTAGCCGCTGGGAACGGGCATGAGAGAGTAGTGAGGTTACTCTCCCGGAAAGATATCAACTCTGACAGACCAGACAACTCGGACCGTTCGCCACTATCGTGGGCTGCTGAAAAGGGGCATGAAGAAGTAGTGAAGCTACTATTAGTAAGAAAAGATGTCAACCCCCATAGACCAGACGTATACTACGACCAAACGCCACTCTCGTGGGCTTCCAAGAATGGTCATCATCGAGTAGTAAAGCTCCTACAAACCCATAAGGCATCAGGTTCCGGCACACTTTAGGGCCCAGAAGGATTTACTTCTCCCGAAATCTTCCAATACGTCTATGGCCCGCTATTGCAATCACCGCATAGGATATGCTAAATTTACTCTCATTAAAGTCATCCCCTTCACCCCCCCTTTTCTCCGTTTTCCCGTTCTCTCTGTTTGGATATTTTTGATTCAATCTCATAGACTCCCGCATTGTATTGTATTATTCTGAATTGTTATTACGAGTCTTGCTGCTTGCTCATCACAGCTTGTGTATGACTGCTATCCCGATAGCACGCAGGTGTTGTGGTACAGTACCTTATCTTAATTATGACCGAGGGTGGGGGATGAGTGTTCAGTACTGAGTGTGGGAACCGGTATACTAATTAAGGGAAATATCATGTGGTGGGGTTTTGTTGGGGGAGGGGGGCAGTCCATAAGGTCTGAAAATGGTCCCCTCTCCCATTTTTTCGTTTGATGGTGTTAATGTGGGTTGTTTCTTGGGTTCTGTCTGAATACGCTTTTCCCCTTTGTCACTTTATCACACTTTTATTGGCTCGTTTTTACAAGTTTCTAATGTCTAAAACTTTATGTTAGTTCACGTTCTACGCAACTACCCCAAGTCCTGCACACGTCTTCCATGTTGTATAAAAAAAGGAGTCCCATATTAAAAGCCTCTGGTTGTAAAAAAAAAAAAAAAAAAAAAAAGAGGTCGGAAGTTTCCAGTTTGGTCCCACGGGTGCAGAACGTCAGCCAATCTATACCACCTAGGCCAAAGTTTTGCCGATACGGTAACACCATCACGTCCGGGAGCTGAAAACGGGCACCCTCCGTATGAGTTCATCTTATATTCCCATTTCCAAGTGAGTGAGTGATTGGGCGTTCATTCGTTCCTTCTCGCCAAACTGCAATTGGCTCGAGTACTGCCCCTGTGCCGTACAAGTACCCCCCCGCTCCGGTTTCTGAAATAACCCCCCGGTTAATCAATCAACCCCCCCCCACCCCATCCGGCTTGTATACCAGCCCCCGTCGCTCAATATACTTACTAACCGGACGGCGATTAAACATCTACCGTATACGGTAGTGGAGCACAGAGTAACGGTGATTAGTATAGTATTTTTTGGGGGGGTTTGTAATTGAGGGGTATTGGGATATGTGCTGCAACACTGGTTTTTGTTAATTCCCCTGTCTCCCCGGTACATGGCTGGGGATACTTGACAGCTTTCTGGATTGCTACAAGCGCAGACAAACAGACAGACGTGCTGAAAGTTAGCGACACTTGGACGGAATAGCATGAAGTACATCATTTCGGGAATGTGTCTAGAGTGTTCTTGTATGGTCCGGCTGCTCGGGGTACAGCCCTCCCTTACTGTTGAGTGTAAGAAGGAGGAAGCAATTGCACCTCCGGTCGACAGGTGTTTTCCCATCAGCAACTACAATTCGATTAACTATTAGTAGCGACAACGATCGCATAATATGGCATGAGTTTTTCAGAGTTGAAGGGAAGCCGAATATTAGAATTCAGGGTATCGCAAAGCTTAACGAGTCGATTAATCGATCATTCGGCACCCTAAAGCCCAAGATTGGCTACGGTATATTATGACACGGGAAGGACTATCATAATAATATTATTATAACAATCGAACCCCGCGGTAAGGCGTTCAGAATTTCCTCTTTGGATAAAGAAGAGGGGGTATTCACCAGGGAACAGAAATTACTGACTTTCAGCACACAGCTTGGACAAATAAAAAGGGGAAAAAAAAATACAGCCGATCTTACTAGGAGACGCCCTAGCGTGGGGTTCAACTATTATTCCAGTTCTTTCGGTAGGATTTTTGAATGACGGGAATGAGCTCTTTCATGATAGTAAGTCCTTACTCTCTTCAAACCAATATCAACGTCTCTGCTGTCACAGTGTTGGGATGATTATGTGTCTCAAAAACCGTAGTTATTGTTGAGGGCGAGGACTTGGGGGTTATTGAACAAGATACTGGTATAGAAATTCTCGCTACTAGTTAAATCATATCAAAAAGCACACTTTTATTGTAGTAAAACCATCATCACTAGTCACTCGGCTTCGTGGCACAATTGAACCTCCTGGCGAGAAAAATTTCCCTCTCACTTGTTTTACTCGATTTATGATATATAGATCGGTTTCCGCTTACCGAGCACCTGAAAACCCGATCCCAGCCATGACGGACGCCAGCGACAGTCCTGAAGAGCCCGACAACCGTGAGGGCAGTTTCCGACGGGCTGCTCTGGGTGCTCAATACTTCGGGTGGCCCAAAGAAATTTGAAGCATTCCTAAATTCGGTGCTCGTTTTGCTTCTACCTTCTGAAAACACTGAGAGCGATTCGAAGGTCATTTACCCTGACAACTCCGGCATATAATCCTGATGGAATACTGTTCCAACATCATTTTTCTACCGCTCTCTAGAACCCCATTCGAGGCTCGCCTTGTTTTGCTATTTTTGTATTGCTATTTTAGGCCTTCCCCTTCAGGAACCATAAATTACCGAAAGGTTGGTGCTGCTCTTATGGGTATGATAGGTGTTTCCCTAGGCTTAATATTCCAGGACGAACATGTAATTTTGGTTCGAGGTTTATATTATGATACTGTATTACCGACCTCTTTTATTCCCTTCTATGTATGATACTTGCTGTGCTGAGGAGAGAAGTGGTGGTGGTTTTCGTGGTAACGCGAATGAAATATGTGAGGGCATGTCTGAGTTTCATCCCCATACGCTTTCACCCCATCCTCAGTATGCTCGTCCCTTGAAGATTCATAGAATATTCACCAACGATGAATGAATAGCGAGAGATGATAAATGAGGAGTAGGAACCCAGCACTCAATCCTTTGGGTACATGTAACCTCCGGAAGCCTGCTCAATGCTGTTGTTGCATTGCAACAATATGAAAGTGAGCCTATGCATAACTACGCCAACTTTCTGAGATTCCTGGAGGCCTACACGTATGAGGGTGACAGTGAGGTGGATATTGTACAAATTTCGGGATTTCGTGTGAATTGATTGGACCATTGTCAGGCAACGGCAAAGCTGCAAACTCGCCCCCACTTTCCTCCGGTTCCTAGGAATTCCATCTACCACAAAACTCCCAGCCCCAACCTGGGGAAAACAATAGTATCTCAGTGATAGCAGCAACTCCTTAAATACTGTCAACTATTATATTAATGTGTCAAACCATCTGGGGGCTATCCATGAGAGGTCCGAAGTACTGGCCTGGCTATCCCCACTAGAGCCCCGCATACCACACTTGGACGTGGGGAATAACCGAGTGGAAGACATGTGGAATTTGCTTCTTCAACTGATGAATACAGAAGCTGGTATGACGGTTCTGGCGGTGCGAAATTGTTTTGCTACAGGGCTCCAGGAGCAGGGAAGACTTATGTCAGGTAAATAGCGACGAGGGAGTCTCTGGTGAAAGGGACAGAGAATGGTAGTTCTGTGCTAACGAGCTAAAGTGCAGTTCCTTGGTTGTGGACACCTTATGTGATCAGGTTGGAGGACAAAACACGGCCATCGCATGTTTCAATTTCAATTATACCTCTTAGAAGGAGTTTCCTACAACTGTGCTGGGTTCCCTACTGAAGTAGATTGTGAGTGCATTAGAAAATATCCTGGAAGATATAGTTCAGGTTTCTATGAATGAGGAAAGGGGAATTGGCTGATGAAGGTTCGGAAAGACAATTACTAGTATTGATAATATTGTTATATTTTGAAAATAACAGTATTTTTAGGAGTACCAGAATCCAATACCTAGGAGCCATCCTAAGTAGGGTAATCCTGCTGGGAATCAGAATCTCTGGTCTCCAACACCTCCCTCTGGCCCGCTTACAGACGCGCATGTCATCATACAAATTTATCTTAGTTGCATCCTGAGCCTATAATGCCACAGAATTGAAGTTATCAGAATAACACTGTATACGTCACTACCATCCATCCAACCAGATCCTGTTTACAGGATAAATGAGAGGGGATCTTCAGCTAGGTCTGAGAAGTGGAACAGAGTAAATCTATCAACTAGCCAGAGAGTTATTGGGCTTCAAGAATGGGACAATGTTGGTAAGAGCCATAAGTAATGGGATGTTTTATTATAAAAATATGATATTGAATGTTAGAGAATCACTATGAAAAGCCAATATATTCTCATCTATCCTATGATGATTAGATGAGTCCAGAACTCCTAGGAAGCACTATTGAAGAAGCCAATAAACTTCTCAAAGTATTACAATTCTGTCAAGGAGTGTGTCATGGTTGTGAGAATTATCACCAATACCAGATAATGACTGAAACACTTTTACCTAGGACAACTATCAGTTGCTGACTAAGTGATTATCTGCCAATCTGGTAGAATGGCTTTGTCACAAAGATGGCTTAGTAGGGAAAAGGATTTCATATGACTCATGATTATGAGTCATAGGTACATTAAGCCTTTCATGCATATGACTTGTTTATGTTTTGATTGATTATATTTCACATATGACTCGATTATGAGTCATGAAATGTGCGCCTAGTGAGTGTGCCTTGCAAGTATGCCTTGTGGGTATGCCTTGCACATATGATTTATGTTTAGCATATGACCTCATTATGAGATTATGGGTTTTGCGTATGTGACCAGTTTAGTCCAAATGACTTGTTTATTCTGTTATGATCGGTTTATGTGTTTTTGCACATGACCTTGCTATGAGGTCATGGGTTTTACACATGTGACTACTTTGGTCATATGACTAGTTTGTTATGATTTGGTTTCGTGCAGGTGACTACTTAGAGTCATATGATTTGGAGTAGGAAGAGCACTATATAAGTAGGCCAGTACAGCCAAAAAGAATAGGCTCTTCATGCTTTATTCTAAGTACTTTTCCTCCTTCTTGCACTCCGTGTTGGAAGTGAGCATACCGATACTTTACCTTATTTCGCTCGTGATAAATACTTCATCACTGTTACTTATTTGAGTTTTTTATTTTAGGCGGTCGGTTAGAAGTTAGTTGTTCTCGCTTAGAAGGCACTTCAGTGTGAGATATCCATGGCCTGGTCTCAGTAATCACTGAGTGTAGTTTGGACGAGAATGGCATCTTCGATAGCCTCCTCTTCCATAGATTCTCCCCTTCCCTTCGAGAATGTCATCCTCCACTTAGTTCAACACCAACTCCTCCTCCTCACTTGAGAAGGCCTTTGCAGCCTTGTCTCTTGTAGCTGCTACTGAGACTGACTGTGGCCTTATCCCTACAACTACACAGTTGTACGTTGCGTCTAAATGGAACTTTAATTTCCTACAGTTTTACCACTGCCACAGGTGTTAGAATGTGTTGAACCCACTATTCAATAATTTCTTTCGGCAGATGCTTGCTGACGTGACCATTGCCATGATGAAAGAAGTGGAGGTTTTGGTGAGAGGATTCCTAATGGGAAGTGGCTGTTCTGCCACATGTGACTTGAACAAGAACATAACCACAGGACTCTTCATTTGGTTCAACTCGGACCATGTCTTGGAATATTCTACAGCCCCCACACCTTCCCCCTCCAAGGATTCTCAGACTATTGTTTCAGAGTCCTCCATGCCTCCAGGCAAAGACAGCTCAGCTGCGATCACGGTCAAGGCCAGTTCCTCGTCTGTTACCCCTCACCTCGCTAGGGCTGTACAGAGTAAAATGCACAGTTTCCTTCACCAGGCTCCTGCCCGTAGGACGGGCTGGTCAACCCCCTCATTTATGGCTGAGATATTGTCTGGCAAAAGGGCTCTCTACAAGACTCCTAGGTTTAAGCTAGATGACCCTGAGGATGAGGACTACAACATCCCTACTACTGGGATGCGCTACCATATATGGTCGACATCCCCTGCCAAATGATCCGCTGTCCCATCCGAGGCCCTCAGTTTCTAAGGGCTATCAATGTAGATGAAGTATGAAAGAAACAGATGGTATCCACTCTCCCTGGCCTGCCCCTTGATGTACATCACAGGCATCTGGCCATCCTCCCCCCTGTGGTGCTCTCATCAACCATCGAGGCCACACGTCGCTCCCCACCGCCATTGACAACTGAGGACATCCTGTCCACCTCTGAGGTGTTGGCCAGAGATACTCCCATGGACTTGGATGAAGGACACAACTCTGAAGCGACTGGTCTGAGCAACTGCATACACGCCTCCTCTCTGGCAATAGTGTCATCACCACCAGCATTTGATGAAAGATGGGTTTTGTCACCTGAGGAATATCTGGAAGGCTCTCAGAAAACCCTGCGAGATACCCAAACTCTATTGGAAGTTCAACTCTCAGATATACAGTCCAAGGACTCCAATGCTGCTGTGGCTCAGGTAGACTTAATCATGGTTGGTGTCTGTGAGATGTTGGATGCAGGTAGGACTCCCTCCCTGGGAACCCATTCAGGTAGTATAATTGGATCCATGTTGGAAGGCCTAGAGGATATTTGCTCTGATAACACTCAGCTCCTCCTCTCCTCACAATCCGGATTAATTGAGGATGATATGGTACACGTTGTCTGGACTTGGATGAACAATAGCTCTACAGTTGGTAATGAAAGGTGAGAGGGCAGGGTGAATTACTAGAGCCAGGTACACCTACTCGAATGAGCAGTAAAGACACTGACTGATATGGTAGGCAGACAAGAGGAAGAGATAGAGACCCTAAAAGGTAAGTTGTCCTCCCGCTATTGACCCCCTACTGTAGTATCCCATAATACCCTCTTTGTTTCTTCAGGGACACTGCCACCCCCAGCCCCCTCTAAGGAAAAGGAGAACACTACGGTGGCTCCTACTGCTAAAGCCTCCTTTACAAAGGTAGTGAAATGAATAGCATATGTGCCCAAACCTCCCACTGCTCAGGAAAAACAGACACCCTCTGCCTGCCGCTCATCGACAGCCTCCTTCTACCAGTCCAGCAATGGCAGCTCCTCTAGTGATAGGGGAGTGATCCTGTGTGTAGCTTGTGGTGGCAAAGGCAAATCTGTTCACTGGGAGAAAGAAAATGTGGGAGGAGAAGAGAAGATAGAGGGAAGGAGAGGTGGCCGGCACCTGAGTGGTGCTGCCAGAAGGAGAAGAAAGGCTGCCAGAGAATCTAGGTATTAGGAATACCAGAACCCGATACCTAGGAACCACCCTAAGTAGGGTAACCCCACTCAGAATCGGAATCTCTGGTCTCCAACACCCCCCTCCGGCCATCTTAAGGGGCCCGCGTGTCATCATATATATCAATCTCCATTGTGTCCTGTGACTATATTACCACAGAATCGAAGGTGTTAGAATAACACCATATACGTCGTTGCCGTCCATCTGACCAGATCTCATTCGCAAGATATATGAGAGGGGACCTTCGGCTAGGTCCGAGAAGTGAAACAGAGTGATTCCATCAACTACTCAGAGACTTACTTGGTTTCAAAGATATGACACATTTGGCATGGGCCATAAGTAACGAGACGATTTCGCACAAAGAGATGGTATCAAATGGTAAAGGATCTCTACTAGAGACCAATACATTTACATCCACCAGAAGAGGCTAGAACTCTAAAAAAGACATTACCAAAGAAGTCAACGAACTTCACGGAGTGTTGCAACTGGGTTTTGGAATACGTTGTAACCATGGGGTGATTCTCAATAGTATAATGGTTACTGAAACCTACTACCCAGAGAGCAACCAAGGGTTGCCGACTGAGGGATTAATTACCAATCTGGAGGAATAGCTTCCTGCGAGTTAATAGGAAGTCTTCCAGAGAAAATCTATCAGTTGGGTATGGAGTTACAAAGGATCGGAGTCAGACGACCTATGATGGTTGCAATGACGACCACCTTTGCAGATATAGCCGTGGATAAAACTGATCATTTTATCAATAGCGAAGACAATTGGAGCCAACTCAGTTCGACTTAAGAACTAGGCCATAAGTCTAAAGGCCCTGCTAATTGGGATATTACTATTGGGAACAGTATGTTTCCTAAGAATAAATATTGTAATTACTGAAGAGGGTGTGATGGTTTTCAGGGTCTACAGGTGTTCACATCTTGGAAGAAAACTCGACGTTGCGAATTATGATTAAAGAAGTACATAGTTGTTTGATAAATAGATGTAGTCCGCAAACACTCAGACGTGGAATATAAATATCGAAGTACCTCCTAAGCTTTAGATATTATCAAGCAAAGGAGAAAAGACCTTAACAATATAATATTGTTTTTACGATTCTACCCTACTTTACCAATTTTTACTTCACTCCTAGCAGTCATAAACGAAACGAGTAAAGTCTGAGCCTTCCTAGACAATCTCTGTCTACAGAAACGAATCTCGATTGGCCTAGACAACCTTGAAGTCTATCAAGTTGTCTCTGCCTAACAGTATATTGTTAGATCTCCTTGTTACCAAGGCTCTCTAATCGGTTACCACTTGCATGGGTTCAATTCACACTTCCAGTGAAGTTATTGATATTACGGTCGGCCTAGATACCCTTGAAGAACTATCCCGAACCAATTCAATTTTCGAACCACCAACTAAGGTTCACTTGCCATCTATCGGTCTAGTGTTTTCTAGTCACTTTGAGCTTTCAGAAGTACCATTTCTGTTACAAGAAGCTCCTTCGTGGTATACTGACCACAACTTAGTTCCTATTGAGGAACAATTTCAAAGAATATACGAAACCTGGTACGGACCAGAATTCAGTTGGAAACCCTTCCTTGACTGGGATACCAGCGAGGAAAGCTCTTTTAGCCGCAGGTCCTCTGCTACTATACCTCTAGCGTGGAGACTCAGAACTCATCTGAACTCCCATTAAAACCTATCTCCTCCTACCGCACGATGCGGCTAGGACACCAAGTGTCCCGCCGCATATTCTACTTAAATGGAAACTTCCCAGAATGCGGGCTTCATAGCCCGCTTACGAGAAAAAGAAGCTAACAAATGAGCAAGGGAGATGGCTCAACCTCCTAAACATATCCTTCCAGGAGAACCAATGGATACCTTGGGAGATGATAACTCTACATGTTTCAGTCATTCTTCCTCTCTCCATCCTGCTCTTCGGAAACCTATTGGAGGACAAGAAGGCAGGGCTCACAGTGTCCCTCCATCCTCAAGAGCCCCTTCTCCAGCTGTATGATCTACCATACCATGTCCAAATACTCATGCAGCAGATCTCGTAAAACTTGCTGCTAGGGTAGGAATTGTCATAGGTCAAATCCGACAAGACATATCAACCAATATTGATACTGCCAATATTGCCTTTGACACCCTATCAGCAGATTCTCAAGCCAATGCACGAGGGCTGATAGCAGTCCAGCAACAATTGTTGGAAGAACAAGATATACATGACAATGATATTGCAATTATGTTACGTCAGTGTACAATGGTAGAAGCAAATGTCCGAGAGATCCAAGAAAGGATCAATAGGGAGATTGCCGCCAAATTGGAAGCACAAGATGCATGATAAGAGCATCATGAAGGGGTAACCACCCAACTGCAGCGAGAAGCTCTGGAACGAGACCTCACCCTGGAACACACTTTCCAAGAGTTCAGAGGACAACAGACCCAACAAAATACCGCAATGCGAACCTTGATATCCAATTTGGCCACACGGTAGGAAAGAGACTCAGAACGGTATAGCAACTTTACCCGTACCATCCAGAAGGATCAAGCCCACATATCTGATATCCTATCACTAGTTCTTAACAAGCTTAAGGCACTAGATAGTGGACAACCAGGTGGTCGGCACGCTATGTTGGAATCAGTCCCAGAGGAATGGGAAGAGACTGCAGAACGGGAGGAACCCGAGGAAATCCCTCCTCGAGACAAAGGGAAACAGAGAGAAGGAGAACCTCCGATTTCTTTAATACCGGGTGGTGACCCAGACAACAGGAGTGATGATGGGGATGATGAGGGAAATGGAGGAAAACGTAGAGGAGAACCATCTAGGTTCAGTCGGGGACTAATCCCTGAACAGCGTGGGACAGCTGATGTACTTGCAGAAGCATTAGCTCAAACAGTTAAATGACCGGCAGACCCGCCTCCATTTTTCAAAGCAAAGACCAGTCAATGCGTTTACCATTGGTTAACCCAATATGTAGACTACTTTGAATGAAACCCAAGAATCTGGGATGATGATTGAGAACGCATCATCTACGTCCTGGGTAGGACAAAAGGGGATCAGGTCAGTCCAATAGCTGTATGGTATGGATGCGTAATGGATGGTCTCCGAGGAGAAGAACAAGACCTGGAACTATCTTCCTGGACTCGCTTTGAGCACGAATTTACTAGCTGGTATGCACCTCTTAAAGAAGGACGAAAGGCTATACGGGATATGGAATCTGTGGAGTACAAAAATAATATTCAGACCTTTATGGGGAAATGCATAATCTGAATCTCCACACCCGATTAATAGGACCAGCCTGGCAAATGGCATGTGATTGGAAGTTGCCCTCCAAGATTAGGTGGTGACTCTCATTAAACAAGTATGATACCCATGCTGAATGGGAAAAAGCAGTCCGTGAAGCTGGAAGGGATGAGGAGGAACAACAGGAATGGAACCACCTAGACCGGGACAAATCGAAACCTGTAAGGATATCTTCAGACAAGAAACCTGCGGACAAAATTCAACTAAAGGAAAAAAGGGAGAAACCCTTTATATAGGGAGGTGGTCCCTCCAAGAAAAGGAAACCGGAGCTGGAACGCAATAAACCGGTAAAGAAATCTACTGGAACTACGAAGTTAACACATACAAACTTCAAAGCTGCCCACGAAGGAATCCCCCAGTCAACTATCGATGAAAGAAAGTGGGATGGCAATTGTACTCGTTGTGGTAAGAAAAACCATGACTACAAAACCTGCTGAGGACAAGTTCAGGTGTCTAGAACAAGGGCAGATGACCACCCATTCAAGACACTAAGGCCTAGAAGGGTGGCAACAGTTAACCGTCCCAGAAAAATCTCTGCCGCCCAAGTTCCAAGAGGTAATAAAGTCTGGGAACTAGGTGGTGATGAAGAGATGACTTAAGTCATCTTATTAGTACCGACAACTATGGTGTTTGGGTAGTCTAGAAGAGACAGACTCTCAAGGAATTGAAATCAATAGCAAATTAAGGAGACATCAAAGCGAAGAAAAAAACTGTGCGATCATGACCTGAGTGGGAGTACATGCGTCCTTCTTGCCGCAAGGACAAGGAGATTAATAAAGAGCAATGTACGCATTAGTGGCGCCTCTATGCTTCCTAAGGGAGTGACGCAAGCTCACCCTAATGACCTAATGCATGACCATTAGGGTAGTCAGGCACGTGATCTGGATACTGAAAGGTCTCCAATAAGGACCAAAGTCTGGACAGGAAACAGACAGTACCAAGGGTTCTGGAGGGAGTGACAGTAGGACTAAGATGAAGGATCTAGAGGATAAGCGAAGTACATCTTCGATCTACACGAGAAATAGGTACAAGAGCTCTAGACCTTACCATTAGTTACTGCTTCTTAGGTGCCGTGCTGGTACCAAACGGAACTCGATAAAGTGAGGACACGGTCTACGGTTAAGCGAGTGTGGAGAATAAGCCCGGGAAGGTTATCAAAGAGACATCTGACTAGCACTACGCACCTGGCTTTTGTTTCCATGATATCGGGATGATGGCAGAGACCCCCTAGATGGGTTCCACAGAAAGTAAAAGTGGAAGGTATGGGAACCCCTCAGCAGGGGGTAAAGACTGCTAGTAGTGGGCTGTCCGATATACCAAGTAGAAACAAGTTTGTCTGAGGAGACCTAAATGGTCGAAACTGCATGGACGCGGTAACAAACATCCCAGTTGTTATCAAACCTCAGACATGTCGAAATGACAAAACAACGATTCGACACCTTACCTAAAAAAGCGCGCTGTTAGCGCACCAAAGCCTTCAAGATATGATTGTCTTGAGGAACATGCTTACATTCACATTATAAACCCGAATCGTCAGCGCTACAAAATACGAGTGCTATTAGATTCAGGATACAATGTGTTCCTAATCAACAAAGAACTTGTAAAAGAATTAAAAATCCTATTCACGGAGAGACCGAATCCAGTCAACATTCAAGGCTTTGATGGAGTATCAACTCCATCGGGAGGAAAGTTCTACACACATCCTATTTGGCTTGAAATAGGACGAAACAAATACATGTCTGAAGTTGCATGCGAAATTGCAGCAGCAGGCAATTACGGGATGATAATTCCTTTCGGGTGGTGGCATTCAGAGCACTCCCTATCCAACATTGGAGAACTTACAAAATGGGAATTTTGAGACTCTAAATACAAAAGCTGCATAGAAGAAGAGGATTAAAAAATTGCGGATATGTTCGAATACAATGAAACTGTCACTTGGGATGAGAACGTGATCCAAATAGGAAAAATCAGAGTTGCAGAAAATCCTAATGAAATCAACTTCGATTCCGTTCCAAAACACTACTGGAAATTCAAGAAATTATTTCTCCCACAAATGACAGAAAAGTTAGCCCCTATGAGAACCTTCGATCATGAAATTAAATTAGTTGAGGGAGCAAAACCCTCTTGGGGACCCATTTATCCTCTGTCTGATAAACAACTTAAGTTGTTATGAGAATACCTTGATAATATATTACGACAAGGAAAGATCACGAAGAGCTAATTGCCTTTTGGTGCCCCAATTCTCTTTACAACAAAGGCAGACGGAAGACTATGACTAGTAGTAGACTACCGAAACCTGAACAAATACCCACTACCATTAATATCGGAGTTACGTGATCGCATGGCAGGAGCTAGCATCTTTTGCAAAATTGATATAAAAGATGGCTACAATCTCATCCGAATCAAAGAAGAAGATGAATGGAAAATGGCCATTCGATCGCGCTATGGACATTATGAGTATAAGTGTAACGTGTTTACAAGGTGCTAATCACGTTATCGGTAAAGGATACGATAGTTGGCAGGTGGCCTGCTCTTCTGGAGAGGAGGCGAGAGCTGAGAACTAAAGGAAGCTTCGAGGGTGTACTGAGAAACAAAGAAGTAACTGTTCAACCAAGTATATTGAAATACTGTCTGTCGAAGTCTGCCTTTTCTATCGTAGAAACAGGCGGTCTTTAAATACACAAATCTGTTCATGTCTAGCATGAACGAAACTAATCAAAGGTATCAATCGATACACTTTGGTAAAACTCCTTAAGTATCAAAGCGATACTTAAAACAAAACATAAAACAAAACCAAGTATCAAATGATACTTAAAACAAACCAAGTATCAAAACGATACTTAAAACAAAACATAAAACAAAACCAATAACCGAGTACCCGTACCGGTTACATTTCCCAAAACAAAACAACTGTTTAAACAAACAAAACCTAATAATCATCAAAAGCGGAGTCTGAGAAACTAAAGGCTTCAGTTTCCGCTAAAAACTCTTCATCATAAGTGTCACACCAGGGGCAAGAAGAAATCCTATGAAAAGATTTAGACTCAAAGAAAGGTAAATCACAGTAGTCACGAATACCAGATTTGCGCTGTACATCAACCCAAGCGTGATCGCAATCAGGACAGTAGTCTATCCAGAGGATTTCGAAGTAGTCTTCAAGTTGGATAACATCGCGGTTTAACAACAGTCCAACAATCTGTTGTCACAGCCTCACATTTAGGTCCACATAGTTTGACATCGTTATGGTATTCGGATGGTGATCGGGATCAGATAACGTTGTTGAGAACCTGTTCCATAGCATGATTTTCATCATTGCTGCTTTCGAATTCTGATTCAAAGTATGGTGCCCAAAATTCATCTCTAGCTTCGAGTTCTGCATGCCATCGCTCAGTTTCTGGCATCGTGGGTGTCTGTAATGATCCCTCTTTGGATAGTTAGTGCTTGGCGACGGGGAACGATACTTCTCTTCCTGTCTTCTTCTTCTCTTTGTCCTACGATAGCTCTAGGCCTCTCCCTACGTTACCGATAGTACAAGACCCTTGTCTTCTACTGGGACCGCCTATCGTAAGCTTTCTCTAACTCTTCTTCGTAAGAACGTTCCTTGGCATAACGATAACGTTGCAATAAAGATAAAGATCGTAAAGGTATTTTATATTCGTTAAAGTAATAAGTAGGAAAGGTACTTAGAACAAAGCGTGAAGAACTTATCTTCCTCGGCCGCATCGGCCTCCTTATATAGTATTCTTCTCACCTTTAGTCATGTGACCTAAAGTGGTCACATGTGCGAAACTAAATCATAACAAACTAGTCATATGACCAAAGTGATCACATGCTCAAAACCCATGACCTCATAGCGAGGTCATGTGCGAAACTCATAAACCAATCATAACGCAATAAACAAGTCATATGACTCGACTGAGTCATATGCACGAAACCCATGACATCATGATGAGGTCATGTGCGAAACATAAATCATATGCGCAAGGCTTACCTGTAAGGCACACTCGTCATGCGCATGTCCCATGACTCATACTTGAGCCATGTGCGAAAGCATCACAAATCCCACACATGCAAAAGCATCACAAATCCCACACATAACTAATCATATAACCCGAATAGGTCATATGCGTGAAACAATAACATACCTGTGACTCATAACAATGTGTCACGTGAAAACCCTTTCCTCGCTAAGCCATGTTCGTGACAGTGTCCAGTACATGGTGATGTAATTGATCGTTGGGGGGAGGGATTCGTTTGGCATATTGTCTTTCCACCATTCATTCACCATATCCATAGCGTGCTCGAGTCCTTCTAGTGGATCTCAGCTGTTTTCACTCGTTGGATATCCTTTCTATTTGACTAGAAACTAATCATTTCCATGCCAAAGGCAGTGGTCTCTGATTTCTTCAACTTCCTATTCATCTTTCTTATCGATGACGATAGGTGCAGGTCGAGAGTGGAATCTTCTAGGGAACTTAGAGTCGTCATTTGGATGGAATCGCTTGACAGCTGAGGCGTGGAAGACTGCAGTATTACGGTGATACAAGCGTCCATCCATCTGGATAGTGTAGTTTTCTGTATGCTCATCAAAAGATAAGACTTTGAAAGGTCCTCACCATTGGGATTGTAATTTTTTGCTGCGTCCAACATTGGTAATGAACATGTTTCCATGTACCATGAGCATATGATCTGGTGGGATAGGGACATGTTTGTGTCGTCGCTTCTGAGCAGTGGTGGTACTTCGGAATCGGGCAGCTTTAACAGCTTGGAAGGCATCATTCCAAATTGCTTGATGGCGGTTCAGGTGGCCACCAGAGGCAGGGACTGAGGAGTTCTTGAATAGGGTTATAGCTAGGAGAGGATATTGGCAGCCGAAGATTGCCTTGTATGGAGATATTCCCAAAGTGTCTGAAAATCCGGCATTGATATATGCAGCTAGTTCAACAAGGGCTGGTTCCCAGTTGGTTTGTCGTTCATTAATCATGTTCCTAATTCCCGTCTTAACTTCGCGGATTTTTCATTCTGCTTGGCCATTAGTCTCATGGTGTCCAGGGGCAGCCATAATGTGGTTGATTCCAAGGGAGGTCAAGGTTTGGTTCCAGAATCTGGCAGTGAACCGGGGATCAGCATCACTGACAATAGATAAGGGGTACCCATGGGGGGTAAATAGATGTCTTGGGAGGTTATTCCAGGTGTCTTTAGAGGAATCGGTAACCTTCATTGAAATGAGCCATGTGTATTCAGAGAATCGATCCACAGCTACCAAGATGGCATCATATCCTGCCGACTTGTTGAAAGGGCCTGTGAAATCGATGGCGTAGGAATCGAATATTTCACATGGTAGTTGGAGGGTCTGCGCTTTCCCTTCAGGTAGTTGTGTTCGCTCCTTATTTGCCTGGCAGAGTTCACATTGCTTGACAAAATCGTGAAAGTCCTTGCGCATTTCAGGCCAGTAAACATATTCTGAGGCATATTGGAGGTTGCAGACTGCACTATAGTGTCCTTTGTTGTGGATTTCGGTGATGACATATTCCCTAATAGTCACTCCATTGAACATATGACCTTTCGGAATGTATAGACAATATTCACCATAACGGGTGCTGGTATAGACCATTCCGTTAGATATGTTGTAGGGTGCAAGATCTCCATGCCTGGAGCTATCCATGGCTTTGAAGTAAATCGGGTCATGGCGATATCCTGCTATTATTTGGCTTCGAAAAGAGGAGGTTAATTCTTCTGTAGTTAATCTAACATCCCGTTCATCCTCAATCAGGGATTCTCTTGTTGGTTCGATAGGGGCATCCACCGCCTCAAAGATTTCATAGAGTTGTCGGCCATGCTCAGGAATAGTAGGGGGTATGACCGAGACAATGATTTCATTGTTGTATACTCGTAAGGGTCCACCATATAGTGGTCGTGAATCGATTATGGGAGGAGAGGATGGCGGGGCTGACTGTGGGGGGTGTAAATAGGATATTGCATCCACGTAGGCTGCTGCTTGTTCGAGTTCTTCAAGACCTTGGTATTGTGTTGGAACAGGATTAAGGGTATGAGGTGGTTGAGTCGATTCATCTTCATCGATCATCTCTTCTGCTCCTTCTGCGGTGTTGAAGCTAGTGTTTTTGGAATCATCAGCAGGCATATAGTACGGTCGCTGGTATCTGTTGCCGAACTTAATCTCAGTCTGGTGAAAATGGCAGGTATCGTGATAACAGTGGGACCAGTGGAGTCTGCTATGTTCAAGCTCGTGAGGAGGGGTGCTGCGGAGCGTGCAATTGCCTTTCCATTCTTCTTCAATGTCCTTTCCTCGTTCCGTTCGGGCAGCACTGTACATGGTGTAAGAGAAAAGATTGGAGGGAGTGGCAGAGCTGGCGGTAGCCATTGATGGTTC
>NW_003298941.1:722888-740787 GCF_000151645.1 Tuber melanosporum
ATAGTTCATCTGTGAGTTAGTGAACTTTCTGCTATGTAATGCCGCCAGTCTTGCCGTTTCATGGGAGGCTCCTTGCCCAACCCATACTCCAACTCCAACATCTGATGCATCAGTAATTATCCATATCGGTTCTGTTTTACTATAGTTGATAGGTTGGATAACATTGGCGTTCTTAATTAACTCCTTGATGTTGGTAAAGGCTTGGTCATGAGTGTGGGTCCAGACAAATTCTGCATTGCCGGTAAGGTCTGTGAGCAGCGCTGTTATAGTGGCATGGTGTGGTAGGAACTGGGAAATATAGTTGACTAGTCCTAGGAATCGCATGAGTTCTTTTTGATTCTGGGGTGTCGTCCATTCCGTTAAACAGGATATTTTTCCAGGGGCTGTATGTATTCCTTCATCATCTATAACATGTCCTAGGATATCGAGTTTATCGGCAAGCAGGATTGATTTGTTTCTACTAGCGTAGAATTTAGCTTCCCTAAGTTTGGTACAAACCAAACCTATATGGTAGGCGTGTTCTATTTTAGTGTTCGAGAAAATGAGAATATCATCGATGTAGACCCAAACAAAATGGTGGAGGTATTCGCTTAGGAGGTTTTCCATAATTCGCATAAAGGTGGCGGGCGCATTCATATCACCTTGTAACATAACTCGGCTAATGAAACTTCCGAAGGGTGTTTTGAAACTGTTGTAGCGTTCGCTTTCTGGATCTAACCTTGTTTGGAAGTAGGCATCGCTTAGGTCAATCTTACTTCAGAATCTAGCCCGTCCAACTGCATTTAAGATCTGGGTTTGATTTGGGAAAGCGGAGCTGTCCATAACTGTGTTTTCGTTCTGTAGCTTGAGGTTAACCAAGGGGCGGATTCTTTTGCCATCTGCTTTAGGTTGAATAAACATAGGAGCGGCACCTGGGATTTCTGCCAGGTAGATGACTCCTCTTCTTTGTTGTTGGTTGATCCAATCACAAAGTGGACTTTTGTATGCATCAGGAATAGAATAGGTGGGTTGGTTCTTGAGATTAGAGGGGTCTCGGAGGTGAATGTGGTGATTCACCTCTCTCATAGGCGGTAGTTCTTTGGGTATTTGATCAGGGAAAACATCAGAGTATTCATCCAATAGGTGTTGGGCAGTTGCTTCACAGACTGCCGCTCGGTACTCTCCGCTTATTGGCTTGCATGAGACTCTGACCTTCTGATCTGGGAAATCGATGGTTGATTCCCCACACCTGATTATAGCTTTGTGGCGGTTCAGGAATGGCATACCTATTAGGGCATCGTATTTGGCTAGATTTCCAACCAGCATTTCCTGGGGGGGCAGTACAGCAGAACCAAGTTGAATAGTCACACTACAGGTTTTATGGCTTGTGGATCATGATCCCTTCACTGCCATATTGACTGGTATGGGTTGGTTAAGATCTCGAGTTGGGAGTCCATGGACAGAGACAAAGGGATTACTGATCATATCTCTTCCGATCATGCCAGTGTCGAATAGCACTCGAGCCTTTTTACCATTGATCAGAATAGTACCTTCCAGAGCGGTGTGTGCTTTGAATGTAGCCGGAGGTCGAACACTGTTGCATTCCACATCAATATACCCGATATGGATCTCCTCATATTCGCTAGGTTGGGTATCATCACTATTGCTCTCAACATTGTTGGCTGATGCTTCTTGCTTAATTGCTTTTCCTTTCCCTTTCTTCGTAGGGCAGTTCCTTGCCATGTGCCCTGTTTTTCCACATTCAAAACATTCTCTTTTCTGCTGTCTCGATTCTTTGGAGGATTTTGTTTTCTTCTTGAAAACCCGTGGGGTATTGTCTTCAGAGTTACTGGGGGCCTTGTGCCATGGTTGGTTATTCCTACTAGAGGATGTCTGTGTTTTGTATGCTTTGGTTTCATGGAGAATGGCGTCCTTCCATTCTGCTCTAGCAATTATTGTTGCAATATCGTCGTCATCCTCCTCAAGGGGTTCCACCTCTTGTCGGAGAGTAGGGTGCATAGTATCATAGAACCGTCGTTTAAGGATGTACTTGGAAATGCTTCCTCCCTTTATTCGGTCCTTATACATTAATAGATCCGTAGCTACATCTGTAATTCTTTTGACATGCATTCCATTAACTTGCTGGAGCTGGTTGAATTTGTTGTATAGGAGGTTGTTGGTAATAGAGGATTGGAATCGTCCTTTCAGGTAATCGAGGACTGTAGATCCTCTTAATCTCATGTTTCCACCATAATCCTTATAGCATTGGTGGTATGCGTCGGTTGCCTTTCCTTCACAGAATGATCCAATGTATAGTCCGGTTGTAGAGTCTTCCACATCTTTCCCTTGCAGGAGAAGATAGTGTGTGAGTTCCATCGCCCATCGGTCAAAGACTTCGGGTTTGAGGTCTTTTCCTTCTCCTGTAAACTTTGCTGGTAGGTGGAGTTTAAACTTAGGTGGTTTGAAAACTGCGGGTACCTCCTCTTCTTCAGGCCTAGCCTGAGATTTTCCTCCTCCAGAGGGCCCTCCTCCTGTGCTTGCCATGTCTGATTCGCTACTCGATTCGGGGTCGATTGGTGGTTCAAAGCAAGGCTTCTTTGCTGGAGTAGAAGGGAACTCTCCTGGAGGTTGAGTGTCTTCCGTATTTGCAGGTTCGCCCGGGTCCTTAGCAGAGTGCTGGGTTTGTCTCTTTCTTGTAAGATCTTGCCGTGGGATTGGCTTCCCACTCCTGATCGTCAAAGACTCTATCTTGGATTTGAGACGAAACCGAATGTGCCGTGATTCTGCCGCTTCTCTCCGCTAGCGTACTGGTGGATATCGATAGGTTGATCAGGCCTAAATCCGGGGACAGGTTCTTAACCACTTGCTGATGTTAAAAAAATATAACGTGTTCGCAAGGTGCTAATCACGTTATCGGTAAAGGATACGATAGTTGGCAGGTGGCCTGCTCTTCCGGAGAGGAGGTGAGAGCTGAGAACTAAAGGAAGCTTCGAGGATGTACTGAGAAACAAAGAAGTAACTGTTCAACTAAGTATATTGAAATACTGTCTGTCAAAGTCTGCCTTTTCTATTGTAGAAACAGGCGGTCTTTAAATACACAAATCTGTTCATGTCTAGCATGAACGAAACTAATCAAAGGTATCAATCGATACACTTTGGTAAAACTCCTTAAGTATCAAAGGGATACTTAAAACAAAACATAAAACAAAATCAAGTATCAAACGATACTTAAAATAAACCAAGTATCAAAGTGATACTTAAAACAAAACATAAAACAAAACCAATTACCGAGTACCCATACCGGTTACAATAAGGTCATACCTTTCGGATTAGCCAATGCTCTAGCTACATTTCAGGACATGATGAATGAGGTCCTTCGGGAATATCTGGATCAAGGGGTCGTATGTTATTTGGATGACATTCTCATTTATTCCAAAAATGAGAAGGAACATATCGAACTAGTAATAAAAGTATTACAATGATTAACAGATTTCCAGCTTGCGATCTCAATAAAGAAATCTTTCTTCCACGTTAAAAAAGTGGAGTTCTTAGGCTACATGATAGCTGTCGATGGGGTATCCATGAGTACCCGAAAGGTGGATTCTGTATTAAACTGGAAATCACCTACGTCGGTTAAAGAAGTCCAGATATTTCAAGGATTTGCTAATTTCTACTAACGCTTTATAGAAAACTTCTCTAAAATTTGCGCTCCTATTAGGGAAACATTGAAAGGTGATCCAAAGAAGTTCTGATGGGGTCCGGAACAGGAAAAGGCCTTCCAGGAGCTTAAAAGAAGATTTACTTTGGCTCCAATTTTGCGCCATTTCTTCCCGGAAAGAGAAACAGTGGTGGAAACGAATGCTAGAAACTTTGCCTTAGGCTGCATCCTATCCCAGTTTGTGGAAAAAAGACTACATCCTGTAGCTTTTCATTCTCGCAAGCTGAATTCCGCAGAGCGAAATTATGAGATCCACAACAAAGAACTATTGGCGATACTGGAAGCTTTCAAAGAATGGCGCCAATACCAGGTTGGAACCAAAAAAACCTATAACTGTGTACACTGATCACCAAAACCTCCAATATTTCCTCACCTCAAAGATCTGGAGAGGACGCCAAATTCATTGAGCGCAAAAGTTAGTGGATTACAACTTCAGAATTATTTACCACCCAGGAACGAGAGGGGGAAAACCTGATGCACTCAGTTGACGGCCGGAGTACCGTTCTGAGGAGGGAGCTGCACATCACAAACAGGAGATATTGAAACCCGAACATTTCCAAATCAGTTCAGTAACAAGAACTGCAAAAGGGGAAATTCAAATATGCTTAATAGCAGACAGCAAAACAAATGATACAAACACAGGTGATATACAGGAAACTCCTAACTGAAATGACTCAGATTTGGTAATTTGAGTAAAATGGTTAGACATTAGGGTAAGATTACCAACTAAAGGCTCAAGAATGGCAGTAGGCCATGATCTCTACGCAATGCAGGAAAATACAGTCCCAGCATGAGGACAGTTAATTGTTGGAACCGGTATTGCAATTGGTGTACCAACCGGAATGTATGGAAGGATTGCTCCTAGAAGCGGACTCGCAGTTAACAGTGGTATCTCTACTGGTGTTGGCATAATCGATACAGATTATACCGGCGAACTCAAGGGACTACTATTTAACTATTAATATGCAGACTGTCACATCAAGGCTGGCGATCAAATTGCCCAACTAGTGATAGAAAAAATTAATACTGCAGAGATGATGGAGACAGACAACCTAGAGAATACCGAATGAGGTACATCAGGATTTGGCAGCACAGACATCGCAACAAGGGCTATTACTATCCGAGAATTGGAGCCAGTAGTTACCCAACTACATGCGTCAATAAACCAAAATACACATTTGTATGATGCAACCAAAGTACCCGAATGAACACTCATGACTAGCGCCATACTGGCCCGTAAGGAACTAAAGAAATTCAACCCGGAATTTCTAGAGTAAGTCCTAAAAGCCATCCCAGAGGATAGAGAATGGCTTAAAAGAAGAAATGAGTTAGAAAGCTTATGAGACCATAGCAACCTTTCCTGAAAGACTGGACCTTATCCAACAAGTTGCTTTACTACAAGTAAAGATTATTTGTACCAAAAAATCAGGACTTTTATACAACAATAGCTGAAGGATGTCACGACGCTAAGATAGCAGGACACTTCGGGCAAGAAAAAACCCTCGAACTAATTATGAGGGATTTTTATTGGAAAGGCCTGGCAGATTGGGTAAACGATTACGTACAGTCGTATGATGATTGTCAATACAACAAATCCCCACGACACGCGAAGTATGGTCTACTACAACTGCTGTCAATACCCTATGCAGCATGGGTATCAATTTCACTTGACTTTATTACACACTTACCCCAAAGTCAAGGAGGCACCCAAATCATAGTAGTAGTTGACCGATTTATAAAGATGGCTCACTTCATCGGATTGGAAGGAACAACCACTGCAAAAGATGTGGCAACAACCTTTACAAAGGAAATATGGAAGCTACATGGCTTCCCAACAGAAATTGTCTCAGACATGGATTTAAAGTTTGCAGGAGAATTCTAGGAATCCCTATGCAAAACACTTAATATAAAAAGGAGGATGTCTACAGCGTACCATCCCCAAACGGATGCACAAACTGAGAAAACCAACTAAGTGCTGGAAGGTTACCTGCGAAGTTTTGTCAACTATGATCAGGATGACTGGTACCAACTGTTACCTCTAGCCAAACATGTTTACAACAATTTGGCAACCAATGCACATGGGATGACACCCTTCTATGCAAACTATAGATTCCATCCACAAACTGAATGGATGAAGGAACGCGAGGCGCAAAATCCAGGAGCCACACTATATGCAAACTGGATAAAAACGATCCACGAGCAAGTAAGAGAATCACTCCAACAGACACGAGAAGCTATGGCCAAATACTACGATAGGAAGGCCAAGGAGCAACCTGACTTCAAAATTGGCGATAAAGTAATATTAAACGCAAAGAACATTCGTACATGCCGAAAGTCAAAAAAACTCAGTCCTAAATTATATGGACCATTCGTGATCTTAGAGAAATGAGGAAACCACGCCTGCAAACTCAATATCTCGGATCGATAGAACATACATCCAGTATTCCACGTATGTCTATTAGAACCCTACAGAGAGTCAGTACCCGTGAACTGACAACAAGGTCCCAGAGAGCTCGAGGATATTTAGGGCGACTTACAATGGGAAATAGAGAAAATTGTAAGAAGCGAGTTACGCTCTTACAGAAAGAGAGTACGTGGTCGCTACCAAGAGGTATGTGAACTATGGTACTTTGTCAAATGGCAGGGATGTTCTGAAGATGAGAACACCTGGGAACCAGCCACTGGTATGGATAATGCGAGGGAAATGATGAATGAATTTCACCATGATAATCCTGAAATGCCAAGGCGGGCAGAGGAAGGACGATGAGAGAATTGTTTTCCTTCCGTGGCCAAGCAAACGCAGAAGGTTTTTTACCCTACTCTCATCGGGTCCGAAAGGAGTTAATGGTTAAATTATGTTTATGTTTATTTTTTATTTTTTATTTTTATGTACCAAAAAGACATTCAGGGCGAAGCCTTAAGAGGAGGGAGCTCATGTTAGGAATTCCAGAACCCAATACCTAGGAACCACCCTAAGTAGGGTAACTCCACTCGGAATCAGAATCTCTGGTCTCCAACACCCCCCTCCGACTCTCTTACGGGGCCCACGCATCATCATATATATTAATCTCAGTTGCATCCTGTGACTATATTACCACAGAATTGAAGGAGTTAGGATAACATCATATCTGTTGTCGCCGTTTGTCCGACTGGATCCTGTTCACAAGGTATAGGAGAGGGGACCTTCGGCTAGGTCTGAGAAGTGAAACGGAGTGATTCCGTCAACTAATCAGAGAGTTACTTTGCTCCAAAGACATGACACCTTTGGTACGGGCCGTAGGTAATGGGACGATTTTGCACAAAGAGATGGTATTAAATGGTAAAGGATCTCTACGAGAGACCAATACATTTACATCCACCAGAAGAGTCTAGAACTTCAAATGACACTACCAAAGAAGCCAACGACCTTCATGGAGTGTTGCAACTGGGTTTCGGAATACGTCGTAGCTATGAGGTGATTTTCAATACTGCAATGGTTACTGAAACCTACTACCCAGAGAGCAACCAAGGGTTGCCAACCGAGGGATTAATTACCAATCTGGTGGAATAGCTTCCTGCGAGTTAATAGGAAGTCTTCCAGAGAAAATCTATCAGTTTGGTATAGAGTTACAAAGGATCGGAGTCAGATGACCTACAATAGTTGTAAGGATAACCACCTTTGCAGATATAGCCGTGAATAAAAACTGATCATTTTATCCATAGCGAAGACAATTGGAGCCAACTCAGTTCGACTTAAGAACTAGGCCATAAGTCTAAAGACTCTGCTAATCGGGATATTACTATTGGGGGCAGCACACTTCCAAAGAAGAAATATTGTAATTACTGAAGAGGGTGTGATGGTTTTCAGGGTCTACAGGTGTTCGCACCTTGGAAGAAAACACGACATCGCGAATTATGATTGAAGAAGTACATAGTTGTATGATAAATAAATGTAGTCCGTGAACACTCAGACGTGGAATATAAATATTGAAGTGCCTCCCAAAGCTTTAGACATCATCAAGCAACAGAGAAGAGACCTTAACAATATAATATTGTTTTTACGATTCTACCCTACTTTACCTATTTTACTTTGCTCCTAGTAGTCATAAACGAAACGAGTAAAGTCCGAGCCTTCCTAGACAATCTCCGTCTACAGAAACGAATCTCGATTGGCCTAGACAACCTTGAAATATATCAATTCGTCTCCGCCTAACAGCTTTCCCTTCAGGTAGTTGTGTTCGTTCCATATTTACCTGGCAGAGTTCACATTGTTTAACGAAATCGCGGATATCCTTTCGCATTTCAGGCCAGCAAACATATTCTGAGGTATATCGAAGGTTGCTGTCCGCACTATGTTGTCCTTTATAGTGGATTTCGGTAATGACATATTCTCTAATAGTCATTCTATTGAACATATAGCCTTTCAGAATATATAGGCAATGTTCACTGTAACAGGTGCTAGTATAGACCATTCCATTGAATATGTTGCAGGGGGTGAGGTCTCCATGTCTACAACTATCCATTGCTTTGAAATAGATCGGGTCATGGGGATATCCTGCTACTATTTGGCTTCGAAAGGAGGAGGTTAATTCTTCGGTAGTTGAACTAACATCTCATTCATGCTCAATGCGAGAACCTCTTGTTGGTTCGATAGGGGCTTCCTCTTCTTTAAAGGTTTCATAGAGTTGTCGGCGATGCTTGGCAATCGTGGGAGGCATGACCGAAAGAATGGTTTCATTATTGTATACTTGTAAGGGTCCACCGTATAGTGGTTGTGAATCAATTATGGGAGGAGAGGATGGCGGTGCTGACTGCTGGGGGTGTAGGTACAATATTGCATCTACGTAGGGTGCTGCTTGTTTGAGTTCTTCAAGACCTTGGTGTTATCTAGGGGTGGGGCTAAGGGTGAGGTGAGGTTGGGTTGATTCAATACTAACATCATCCCTTACCTCTTCTGCTCCTTCTGTAGTGTCGAAACTGGTGTTTTTGGAATCATCAGCAGACATATAGTACGGTCGCTGGGATCTGTTGCCAAATTTAATTTCAGTCTGGTGAAAGGGGCAAGTATTGAGGTAACAGTGGGACCAGTGGAGTCTGCTTTGTTCAAGCTCGTGAGGAGGTATGCTGCGGAGCGTGCAATCATCTTTCTACTTGTCATCAATGTCCTTTCCTCATTCTATTCTGACAGCTCTGTACATGGTGTAAGAGAAAGGATTGGGGGAATTGGCAGAGCTGGCAGTAGTCATCGATGGTTCTTGTTCATAGGAGGTGTCGTCAGGGCTGTGTTCGCTTTGTCTTGTATAGTCAAGAACAAGAGGAGGGTCTGTAAGTTCTCGATCCTCATATAGTCAGGAGAGAGCATCAGCTAAATAGTTTGTTCTTCCAGGAGTATAGATGATTTTCGCATCGTATTTGCTGATCTCGCCTATCCATCGTGTCCTTTACCTTCCAGGTACCTTTTCTGTCTTAAGATTAGTGAGAGGTTGGTGGTCGGTAACAATGGTGAAGGTATTGCCCATCAGAATGTGGTTGAAAGCGACGAGAGCATCAATCACAGCAAGGAATTCCTTGTCTGTCGTTCAATAGTTTATTTGTGAATTAGTGAACTTCCTACTGTGTAATGCCGCCGGTCTTGACGTTTCATGAGAGGCTCCTTGTCCAAGCCATGCTCCAACTCCAATATCTGATGCATCAGTAATCAGCCATATTGGATCTGGTTTACTGTAGTCAATAGGTCTTATAACCTTGGCGTTTTTAATCAATTCCTTGATGTTGGTAAAGGCTCGGTCATAAGTGTAGATCCAGACAAATTCTGCATTGCCGGTAAGGTCTGTGAGTGGTACTGTCATGGTGGCTTGGTGCTGTAGGAACTGGGAGATATAGTTGACTAGTCCTAAGAATCATATGAGTTCTTTCTGATTTTGGGGTGTTGTCCATTCTGTTAAACAGGATATCTTTCTAGAGGCTACGTGTATTCCTTCATCATCTATCACATGTCCAAGGATATTGAGTTTATTGGCAAATAGGATTGATTTGCTCTTGCTAGCATAGAACTTAGCTTCCCTTAGTCTGGTATAAACTAAACCTATATGATAGGTATGTTCCGTTTTGAAGTTTGAGAAAATGAGAATATCATCGATGTAAACCCATACAAAAAGGTGGAGGTATTCGCTTAGGAGGTTTTCTATAATTCGCATAAAGGTTGCGGGCGCATTCATATCACCTTGTAACATAACTCAGCTAATGAAACTTCCGAAGAGTGTTTTGAAACTGTTGTAGCGTTCGCTTTCTGGATCTAACCTTGTCTGGAAATAGGCATCGCTTGGGTCAATCTTGCTTTGAAATCTAGTCCATCCTACTACATTCAGGATCTGGGTTTGATTTGGGATAGCAGAGCTGTCCATAACCTTGTTTTCATTTCGTAGTTTGAGATCAACCAAGGAGCAGATTCTTTTGCCATCTGCTTTGGGTTGGACAAACATAGGTGCGGCACCTGGGGCTTCTGCTTGGTAGATGACTTCTCTTCTTTGCTATTGGTTTATCCAGTCACATAATGGGTTTTTATATGCGTCAGGGATTGAGTAGGTAGGTTGGTTCTTAAGATTAGAGGGGTCTCGGAGATGGATGTGGTGGTTGACTTCTCTCATAGGTGCTAGTTCTTTGAGAATCTGATCAGGAAAAACATCAGAGTATTCATCCAATAGGTGATGGGCAGTTGCTTCACAGACTGTGGCTCGGTACTCTCCACTTGTTAGCTTGCAAGAAACTCTGACCTTCTGATCTGGGAAATCAATGGTTGATTCCCCACACCTGATTACAGCTTTGTGGCGGTTCAGGAATGGCATTCCTATCAAGGCATCATATTTGGCTAAGTTTTCAACTAGCATTTCCTGGGGGGGTAAGACAGCAGAACCAAGTTGAATAGTTACACTGCAGGTTTTATGGCTTGTGGATAGTGATCCCTTCACTGCCATATTGACTGGTATGGGTTGGTTAAGGTCTCAAGTTGGGAGTCCATGGATAGAGACAAAGGCATTGCTGATCATGTCTCTTCCGATTGCGCCAGTGTCGAATAGGACTCGAGCCTTCTTGCCATTGATCAGAATAGTACCTTCCAGGGTGGTGTGTGCTTTAAATGTAGCCAAAAGTCGGACACTGTTGCACTCCACATCGATATACCCGATATGGATCTCCTCATATTCGCTGGATTGGGCATCATCACTATCATTCTCGATATTGTTGGCTGATGCCTCTTTCTTAATCGCTTTTCCTTTTCCTTTTTTTGTAGGGCAGTTCCTTGCTATGTGTCCTGTTTTCCTGCATTCGAAGCATTCTCCTTTCTGCCATCTCGATCCTTTAGAGGATTTGGTTTTCTTCTTGAAAACCCGTGGGGTATTATCTTCAGAGTTGCTGGAGGGCTTGTGTCATGGTTGGCTATTCCTGCCAGAGGATGTCTGTGTCTTGTATGCCTTGGTTTTATGGAAGATGGCGTTCTTTCGTTCTGTTCTTATAATGATTATTGCAATATTGTCATCCTCTTCCTCAAGTGGGTCTACCTCTCGCCAGAGGGTAGGATGCATAGTATCATAGAATTGTCATTTAAGAATGTAGTTGGAAATGCTTTCTTTCTTCAT
This sequence comes from Tuber melanosporum, assembly GCF_000151645.1. NCBI lineage: Eukaryota > Fungi > Ascomycota > Pezizomycetes > Pezizales > Tuberaceae > Tuber > Tuber melanosporum. The sequence continues at coordinate 734,199 of NW_003298941.1, forward strand.
TTTGTTCTTATACATCAATAGATCCGTAGCTACATTTGTGATTCTCATGACATGCGTTCTATTAACTTGCTAGAGCTGGTTGAATTTGTTGTAAAGAAGGTCATTGGTGATAGAGGATTGGAATCTGCCTTTCAGGTAATCGAGAACAGTGGATCCTCTTAATCTTACATTTCCGCTGTATTCCTTATAGCATTGGTGGTATGCATCAGTTGCCTTTCCTTCACAGAATGATCCAATGTATAGTCCAGTTGTAGGATCTTCCACATCTTTCCCTTGTAGGAGAAGGTAGTGTGTGAGTTCAGTCACCCATTGATCAAAAGCTTCAGGTTTGAGGTCTTTCCTTTTCCTGTAAACTTTGCTGAGAGGTGGAGTTTGAACTTAGGGGGTTCAAATGCTGTAGGTACTTCCTCTTCTTCAGGTCAAGCCCGAGATTTTCCACCTCCTGACAGCCCTCCACCTGTACTAGCAATATCTGATTTGCTACTGGATTCAGGGCTAATCGGAGGTTCAAAGGAAGGCTTTTTTGCTGGTCTAGAAGGGAATTCTCCTGGGGGTTGTGTGTCTTCCATGTTTGCAGTTTCTCCCAGCTCCTGAGCAGAGCGTCGGGATTGTTTCTTTCTTGTGAGGTCTTGCTGTGAGATTTGCTTCCTACTCCTAGTCGTCGATGATTCTATGTTAGTTTTAAGACAAAGCCGAATGTGTCCTGATTCTGCTGCTTCTCTCAGCTAGCGTTCTGAGGTAGATATTGATAGGTTGATCAGGCCTAAATCTGGGGACAGGTTCCTAACCACTTACTCAGGTTAAAAAAATGTAACGTGTTCGTAAGGTGCTAATTACGTTATCAGTAATAGATACGATAGTTGGCAGGTGGCCTGCTCTTCCAGAGAGGAGGTGAGAGCTGAGAACAAAAGGAGGCTTCAAGAGTGTACTGAGGAAAATGAAGTAATCGTTGAACGAAATATATTGAAATACTGTCTGTCGAAGTCTGCCTTTTCCATCATGGGATCAGGCAGTTTTTAAATACACAAGTCTTGTCTATATCTAGCATGAATGAAGCTAATCAAAGATATCAAGTGATATTCTTTGGTAAAACAAACCAAGTATTAAAACCATACTTAAAACAATACATAAAACAAAACTAAGTATCAAACGATACTTAAAACAAATCAAGTATCAAAGCGATACTTAAAACAAAACATAAAACAAACTAAGTATCAAAGCCATACTTAAAACAAAACATAAGACAAAACTAAGTATCAAATAATACTTAAAACAAACCAAGTATCAAAGCCATACTTAAAACAAAACATAAAATAAAACTAAGTATCAAACGATACTTAAAACAAACCAAGTATCAAAGCCATATGTAAAACAAAACATAAAACAAAACTAAGTATCAAACGATACTTAGAACAAACCAATAACCAAGTACCCATACCTGTTACAGTATCTTTGTTCAAGCCACATGTGGCTGAACAGCCTCTTCCAATTAGGAAACCCCTAACCAAAACCTCTACTTCTTTCATCATGGCAACAGTCGCATCGGTGACTATCTGCCAAACCAAATCATCAAACTGCGGGTTCACTGCATTCTGATACCCGTGATAGCGGTGAAACTGTAGGAAATTGAAGTTCCCTTTGGGTGTAATGTGTGACTGTGTAGTTGTAGGGATAAGGCTAATATAAGCCTTGGTAGCAGGTAGAAGAGACAGGGCCGCATGGGCTGTCTCAAGCGAGGAGGAGGTGTTGGAGTTGTACTGCACAGGGGACGACATCCTCGATGGAGGGGAAAAATCCGTGGAAGAGGAGGCTGTCGTAGGCGCCATCCTTGCCCAAACTACACTCAGTGATTACCAAGACCAGACCACGGATATCTCACACTGAAGTACCTTCTAAGAGAGAACAACTAACTTCTAGCTGACTGCCTGAAACGAAAAACACAAACAAGTAACAGTAGATAAAGTATTTATCGTGAGCACGATTAGGTAAAGTATTGGTTATGCTCACTTCGGACAAGGAGTGCAAGAAGTAGGAAAAGTACTTAGAATTCAATCTAATTTTATTTATACTAGTACCGCCAACACTGGCATACGACCAGTGTCTCCCACGCCCCATAAAACAAACTAACTAAAATATACTACCGCGAACCACTCCGCCTGGCAAACTGCTCCCCCCAAACATAAATCCAAAAAAGATCACTACCTATGTAGGCTCACAGGCGCTCACAACAACTAGTACTGCCCCAGATTAACGCGTCTTCCCACCTCGCTACCCAACCACCGTCTCATACCCTCACCCCTATCCGCCCCCAACACAATTTGGCCAACATACTCCATAAAAGAAACATACAGTCTATCCCAACATCCCTCCGTCCTCTTATAATGCAACCCAAGATCCAAATAAACCTCTGCCAACACCGTACCGCAGTAAAAGCAGCGTGATTCCTTCAATAACCTGTTTACCTTAGCCTACCTCGAAACCACCGATGTCCACGTTACCAAGCTTAGCTCATCCCACTGCAAATGCTGGGAGCACCAAAACCGATCGTGACAAGTCCGTAGACAGTGGGGATGTTTTTCGAAGTGTTCTGTGAAGGTGGTGCGTTTCTTTGTGGCTGTAGCGGCGATGGCGGTACCACAGCAGGGACACTGGCATCGATGCTGGTCGGGCAGAAAAAACCACTTCTTTGGTAGTGTCACCTTACCAGGCAAAATGCAGCCACTGCCATCATATCTCTTATCACACTGGGCACAGGTTGTAGGGTCCTCCAACAACACTGTCCCCCCATCTCTTTCCACCATCAGTGTACCGTCAAAGGGGTTACCTGCCACAAGTCGCTCCCCTTCTATCATTCCAACATGACAGGGGATTCCCAGACCTAGCCACCAATGATCCATCCACCAATGCTTCCACCTCGGGACTGCCAAATCCTTGTACAAGTCTTCATCAGCAGGGCATCCTCTAGCATATCGGAGGCACTTAGTCCAGTGGTGTTGGTCTTCCTTCTCATTACAACTGTCATGGCCAACCATGCCCGTCCCACTGCGGATCCTCAATATAACATAAGAATCCATCCGAGTTAGGCCTCGGAGGTGTCGAGGCGCCTTCGGTTCCCGAGTATAGTATTCATGCCCTTCCCTAGCATGCCAAGTCCCCCATTCCTCTTTGCAGAGTTCCCGAGCTAGGGCCGCATGACCAACCCCAAAGCTAACTCCTTCCCAATTAAGAGGACGCAAGGGACGTCCGTTACACGCCTTGGCCTTCAAATCAACCATCTCATTGCCATCGATACCCATGTGACTGGGGACCCAACCAAAGCTAATGTGTGAGAATGCATTCAACAGGGGTACCATTACCTCCCACAACTCAGCCGAGTCTCCATCCGAAAACATGTTGTTAACCATGATGAGGACCGGCATGCAGTCTAAGAACACATGGACTGGGCGTTGCTTAGCCATATCCTGTGCATGCTAGAGGGCACACACAATGGCAAACAGTTTGCATTCTACAATGCTCCATGATGGGGGGACTGAGCACCTATCAGCCCAGGTTAAGGCCCCTCTCTCAAACACTGCCCAGGCTACACTAGCCCATTGCAAGCACTTGGACCCATCTGTGTATATAACCACATCCGAAGATGCGCAGAGGTCCTTATACAACACTCGGTAGCGTGCAGCCATTACCGCCTTGCCCTTTCCAATTGAGACTGTCGGGCAGTAGGTGAGCTCCCTGTCCGAAGTCTGCCGATGCGCCACCATGCCTTCCTCATTCCACTGTAGCCGTATTTCTCCGAACCATGGATGCTGGTCACAGAATCGGTAATTGATGAACTGACTATAATACCTCCATTGTAAGTACCTTCCTTGAACAGCAATGGGCGGCATTCTGAACTTGGCTAGCAGTATGTTGTTTGCCAACCTCACAGGCGTTCGGAATACTGATCGGAGGCAGTCATTAACGTGGATCTGAATCTGCTTCATATATGATACATGGTTGGTTACAAACTCAAGTCTGTAGTAGACTGTAGGAAGGTAGGCTGCCTGCACTAAGCGATAAGTCTCCCATGCCCCCAGTCCACCAACACTCCCAAACCTCCTCCCCAACGCCGAAATCCTTCTCCTAGCACCCAACCCCCTTTTCAACCAATACTTTACATGAGCAGAAAAATTAAGAAATACATTAAACCTATACCCAAGAACCCGTAAGTTCTCCAAAGGCAACACCATTTCTCCTAACAAATCCATTCCTTCCCATACCCTATCTCCAAACCCAATCCACTAAGTCTTGAGGGTGCTGAACCCCATTTCCCTGGCTCTGGCTATGCAGTCACAGTCTGCAAATATCTCTCCCGCATAGTATTGGGCCGCTTTGTAAGGCTCCGCTACCACCATGATAAACCCATCGTCAACGTATGAGACCACCAGCTGTCGTACACTGGGGGAGTATCACATGTGTGGCCTGAATATATCTGCCACATATCAACCAAAAAGAAACGGGGAAAGTGGCGAGCCCTGAGGCACTCCCTTGCTGACATAGTAAACCTTAGAGACGCATCCATTAAAGCGAAACCATACCGACTGACAGGAAGCCCATCGACGGACCCATTGGCAAAGGTATCCAGGGCACCCCCTAGCCACCAAAAGGTCAGACAGAAGATCGATATCAATGTTGTCAAATCCTCCTTCGATATCCATTGACAAGATTAGCCTTTTGTAGCCCTCATTATGCTGCAAGAACTCAAAGACCACTGCCATGGCATTATGAACCCCACGCTTTTGCCAAGATCTAAATTGTGTTTCTCCCAGATCCAGGCAGGCAGCCAGTCTTCACAGGACCACTCATTCTGCAACTTTCACCAGCATCAGAAGGAGATGTATCATCCTCCATGATTTCACCACATCATAACGGAGTTTATCCAGCTTGGGTATGAGCACCACTTCAGCCTTGTGCCAGTCTGGAATATCATGCCGTAACCTATAGTCTACCAGGTGCCTTAATGTCACTGTATCTCTTCGTTTCCAAAACCGTAGGAAGGGATAGCCGATATCGTCCTCGCCTGGGCCTGTATTCGTATGGGACCTGGAAAGGGCCATTTCTATATCTTGAGCACTGTCCATATTGACCTCAGAATCCTTCCAGGGAGTGGGGTTGGCCAGAGACAGCTGCTGTACAATCAGGTCACCAATTTCTGAATGTGTAGTAGCATAGGACCCATCTGGTTGTGTCATGGAGGGAAGGGTTCGCTTAGCTTCCAACCTCTGTGCCATCTTAAATATGTCTGGGTCTTGGCTCTCGGCTATTTTTTCCCTGATATGCTCGAACCTAGCCCTCAGCAGGTATGCTCGGTACACACATCGGGCCAACTTGTAGTCCTCTGTCTGCTCCACCTTATACTTGGAGTACCGACATAGCCAGGCCACATCTAGCCTCATTCTATCCAACTCAGTTGTCCACCACTCGCATTAGCCTCTGCCAATAGAGGCCCGTGGGAGTACATCTACCACTCGTCTTGCCCCTTTCCACAGCTTCCCATCTTCTACCTCTCGCAGGGCATCCAACTGCTTCCCAACCTTTTCCCACACTGCCTTCTTCCAGGCTGGCCTTCGACGCATAATATTGTCAGGGAGGTCTATTGCCAACTTAAGGGCTTGAGCGCTGTGTTCGCAGCCGGCGGCATCCAGGTATCAATGCCTGATATACGGTGCTCTGTGCAAGCAGAGGTTGATTCTGGACATGTCCCGAAAGGTAGGTACTGTTGGGGGAACCATGTTCATATTGCGTGTCGGGGCTGTGAACCACTGTTTTAGCCACCATCTGCCCATATTGTTGTGGTCCACGTTGGGGTCCCAATCTTGGTGTCTGGCATTAAAGTCACCAAACACGATGTCTGGTTCCCCGAGTTCATCCAACCAGACAACAAATTGGTCCTTAGTGTAACCGGGCCGGAAGTAGACTCCTGTAAGCACCTTCTTCACCCTCTTCTGCCTGTAGCCAACGCTGGTACTACTCTCTCCGTATCCTACCATCTCAAACATCCTACAAATATGGGACCGAACAAACACCTCAACACCTGACTTCTTAACAAATGAAAACAAATCCCACCCGTCAACATCTATAGGTACATGTAGCCCCTCCAGATCCACCGGTGGTTCAATAATAAAAAACAAATCAACAAAAGAAAATAAATGAAATGCCAGTGCCTGATTCCGACTACTCCTCCCCACGTTTAATGCCATTGTCGTAATAAGCATTAAAAGGGGGCTTCAACTGATCCACTTGGGCCGCAAGGGCCAGAGGCAGAGGGGACACCACTATCCTGGTCCCGGGTGGTCCAAAAGGTGTCTTCCCGGTGGGGTTTAGAGGTGGCAGCCGTTTTTAAAATCCTGCACACTGGCAAGGGGGACGGCGAGGGGCATTCTGGTTCCTTACCTTTAGCCTTATCCGACTTCTGATGGGGGCCTTCATCTTCATCGTTGTCGCTGCTGATCTCAACCAGCCGTGGTGTTGTGGATCTTCCATGACTGCGATATCGTCTCTGAGGCCTCCTTTCAGAATCTGTAGCCGCTGCGCGTAGCCGTGACTGGAACTT
>NW_003298941.1:740937-762328 GCF_000151645.1 Tuber melanosporum
CTTGTCTTCATGGAATCCTGTAGGCGAAGCCTCCGAGCTTTCTTGGCGGGTTCTGTTGGCGGGGCCACCTCTCGATTTAGATTCGATGACGACAGAGCTGGGGGTGATGACCTAACTCCTGGGCACTGCTTGTATCCAGTAAAATGGTCCATTCGGTCACAAAGCCAGTATTGTCTTCTAGTGTATCCACAGGCCTGGCCCACACTCCCTGAGTATCCAAGCTTGGTGCACATATATTCCTAGGAGAAGTGTACTCTGAAACAAAGCCGACAGTGGAGTGGGCGACCACATGTGACCTCAAAGTGGCCAGTTTCCAGACACTTACCACAAACCTTTAAGGGTCTGTGTTCTTCAAACACCCGAACGTTGCAGGCTCCTGCTCTTAGCCAAATCTTTCCCTCAGCCAACCCCTCCCTAATGGCCTCGTTCCTTTCAACCACAAAACGAATACCACATGTCATAGCATTGGCCTGCCTCATGGCGTGGATAGACCCCATAATATCTTGCCTGGATACCGTTACTACACCAGTGTTGGATTGCTCCAGGTCAGTACAGAGGCCATCAAAAGCTGCGCTTCCAGTCCATCCCTCAATCCTCCATATTGACCCCCGTCCTGTGTTAGCAAGTGGGACCCCAGAAATCAAGATTTTCACCTTCTCCAAATTCCTCCGAAACTCAAACTCTGGAAGTGACAATTCTCTGAGTAGGTCAAGCCTTGCTTAGTCGAGCCGGTTGCCTAGTTCAGTGACAGAATGGCCTACCAGGGTCAAAAAGATACAGCCAATCTCGGGCCGGACATGCCCGGCATGGATGTATGGGCCACTGCCTCGGACCTTTCTTTGGTTTGAGAAGGTCGTGTTGATCCGATTCCTAATAGCCTCAATACCCACACCTTCAGGTAGGGCTACCTATTTGCGGGTGGCGAATCGCATAGTAATATGCCTTCTACGAGCATCCAGGATTGGTGACGACTGTGGTGGTGCCGGTACCAAGTTGAGTGGATCGGGAGGTCCCATTGGAACCCGTCGGTACTCCTGTCATGCCGGGGCTGTGGTTACCTTGATGTTGGCAATTACTGCAGGTCCTGACTGAGCTGGTAGATTAGCAGGTACTCCAGAAGCGGGGGCCGGTCCCTGTCTGTCAATGTTCTTCCCCTGAGTCTTGGCCGGGGTCACCATTTCCTTTCCACTACCAGATCCACTGGTATTCTTTCTTCTTCTTCTGGCAGCACCACTCAGGCGCCTACCTCTTTTCCTACCCTTTCTCTCTTCTTCTTCCTCCCCATCCTCCTTTTTCCTGTGTACCGATTTGCCCTCTTCTTCATAAGCCACACGTAGAGTCACCCCCCCTTCACTGGAGGAGCTCCTACTGCTAAACTGGTGGGAGGAGGCTGCCGATGCAGGCCGGGTGGAGGGTGCCTGTTTTTTCTGAGTGGAGGGAGGCTTGGGCACATATGCCATCCGTTTCACTATCTCCGTGAAGGAGGCCTTAGCGGTAGGAGCCGCCGTAGCAGCTTCCTTTCTCTCAACAGGAGCAGGGGGTGGTGTAGTCCCTGACAATGTAGACAGGGTATCGCCTGACATCACTGAAGAGGACTGGCAGCAGGGAGACAACTTGCCTTGTAGGGTCTCTATCTCTCCCCCTTGCTTGCCAACAATACCTATCAGTGCCTTCACCACCCGTTCCAGCAGGTGTACCCGACTCCAGTAATTTACTCCGCCCTCTGGTCCTTCATTTCTAAACGCAATGCCATTGTTGATCCAGGTCCAGACATCATGTACCATGTCGTCCTCAATCGACCTGGACTTCGAGGAGAGAAGTCGCTGGGTATTGCCAGAGCAGATGTCCTCTAGTCCTTCCAACATGGATCCAATTATACTGCCCAAGCGGGGCCCAGGAGATGGAGTCCTACCTGCTTCCAACATTTCACAAACCTCCTCCATGATTGAGTCCGCCTGAGCCATGGCAGCATCAGCTTCCTCAGGTTGGGTGTCCGGAAGGTGAACCTCTAATGGTGTCTGGACGTCATGCGAGACCTCCCGAGAACTTAGCATTTGTCTTTTAGGCAAAGCCCAATCTTCACTCAGGGCTGGTGGTGATGATGCCATTGCCGGAGAGGCGGCATGGATGCTCTCACTCAGCCCAGTTGCTTCAGAGTTGCGCCCCTCTTCCAAATCCATGGGAGTGTCACAAGCCAATACCTCAGAGGTAGGCATGATGGCCTCGGTTCCCAACGGGGATGGGATGCGTTGTTGCCCCAATGGTTGACAGGAGACTCACAGGTGGGGGAATGGTCAGGCGTCCGTGGTGTACATCGAGGGCCAGGCCCGGCAGGGCATGAACGATCTGTTTTTTCCGTCCTTCATCAACGTTGATGGCCCTCAAGAATTGTGGCCCCAGAGCTGGAGCAGCAGATCGTTTAGTGGGAGATGCCAACCGCACACAGTGTCGGGTTCCAGCGGCAGGGGGATTGTAGTCCCCATCTACTGGGTCATCCAATCTGAACTTCGGGGTTTCATAAAGAGCCCTTTCTCCAGATGACATCCCGGCCAAAAATGAAGGGGTTGACAAGCCAGCCTTGCATACAGGAGCCTGGTGGAGGAAACTGGGCATCTTGCTTTAGATGGCCCTAGTGAGGGGAGGGGTAGCAGACCTTGAGCTTGCCTCTACCGTAGTCGTACTTTTTGTCGGCAGTAGAGAGGACTCAGGCACCATTGCTTAGGAGTCTTTGAGTAGGGAGTGTGGGGGGGTTGGAGAGTATTCCGAGCCGTGATCGGAGTTGAGTCGAACGAAGAGTCCTGTGGTAGCGTCCTTGTTTAAGCCACATGTGGCTGAACAGTCTCTCCCAATCAGGAAACCCTTCACCAAAACCTCCACTTCTTTCATCGTGGCAATGGTCACATCAGCGACCGTCTGCCGAACCAAATCATCAAACTGCGGGTTTACCGCATTCTGGCACCCGTGATAGTGGCGAAACTGTAGGAAATTAAAGTTTTCTTTAGGCGCGACATATGACCGTGTAGTTGTAGGAATGAGGCCACAGTCAGCCTCAGTAGCGGGTGCAAGAGACAAGGCTGCACGGGCTGTCTCAAGTGAGGAGGAGGAGTTGGAGTTGAAGCGAACGGGGGACGACATCCTCGAAGGGGGGGGGGAATCCATGGAGGAGGAGGCTATCAAAGATGCCATCCTCACCCAAACTATACTCAGTGATTACTAAGACCAGGCCACAGATATCTCACACTGAAGTGTCTTTTAAGAGAGAACAACTAACTTCTAACCGACTGCCAGAAACGAAAAACACAAATAAGTAACTGTAGATGAAGTATTTATCGTGAGCGCAATTAGGTAAAGTATTGGTTATGCTCACTTCGGACAAGGAGTGCAAGAAGTAGGAAAAGTACTTAGAACAAGTGTGAAGAACCAAACCTGCTCGGCCATATCGGCCTTCTTATATAGTGTTCTTCCTGTCAGTAGTCATATGACCACTTTGGGTCATATGACCCAAAGTGGTCACATGTGCGAAACCAAATCATAACAAACTAGTCATATGACCAAAGTGGTCACATGCTCAAAACCCATAACCTCATAGCAAAGTCATGTGCGAAAACTTATAAACCAATTATAATATAATAAACAAGTCATATGACTCGACTGAGTCATATGCATAAAACCCATGACCTCATAACAAGGTCATGTGCAAAACATAAATCATATGTGCAAGGCATACCTGCAAAGCACACTCGCAAGGCATACTCACTATGCACACATCTCATATTCAAATCATGTGCGAAACATAACAAATTATAACATAATAAATCATATGATCCAAATGAGTCATATGTGTGAAACAATAACATACCTATGACTCATAATCATGAGTCATGTGAAAACCTTTTCCATGCCAAGCCACATTCATGACATTGTTAGAGGTGAGTGGTTGGTTTCAGCTAGCGGTTTGGGGTTTCCTTAGTTGGAGCTTTCTTCTGTTCGGTAAGGGGTGTACTGTCAGGATGGGAAAAATCCTTGCTTTAAAGAATGAGTTTCTGGGCTTTCTGTCTTTACTGTTTATAGATAGCCATGCGGGAGACTGATGGGGGAGTTTTTAAAACTGAGCACTAATTGGGTATTGGTAGCTTTAGGCGAGACTGCTTCGTATTCAAGTTGTCGAATCTGAGGATCAGGCACCTAGCTGTGGGTATTTGCCTTTCTAGCATCACGGTTTTTCTTCTGACTGTGAGAGAACAAGGCAGGGTGGAGGTGCAGGTCTACATAGTGCAAGCTGACATGACCTCTAGCCTTACTGTACGTAAAACTAGAGAAATAAATAAGATGATATAGAAGAAAGGAAAAAAAAGGACCTCTAGTACAAACTCCTTACACAACCACTTAAGTTCTTTTCTATACTACAAGTTGAATGAATACTTTCGACACACTTACGCAATGTTATTGTCCGGGGACAAAATTAACTAGCTCTCAATGGCAATGGCAACACTCCCCTCCTCATCATCCCGCTCCCTCAACACTTCCTAAAGAAATTGCTCTATACCAACCAAAACCAAACCAATTTACTTAATTTTTTTTTTCAATAAACTATGCCTCCTATTCTTCGCAGTCATGCCAAAGAGCCTATTTCCTCTAAGCACCTTTCTGAGTTTACAAGGGGACAAATTCTCGGGTTATGTGAGCCTCAGATGACAAATCACCAAATTTCCCACTTCCTTGACATTCCTCTCAGTACTGTTAAAAGCACATTTGCAAAAGGAGATCAAGAGGGCAAGGAGAATGAAGGTAGAGGAAGACATCCTAAAACTACCAAGTTGCAGGATGATGCTATAGTAGAGGAAGCTCTCAAAAATCGCCATACCAGCTACTCTGAGATTGCTGAGAGAGTGGCTCCCAATGTTTCTGCTAAGACTGTGAAGAGAAGACTTGCACAAAAGCTTCTTAAAAAGTGGATGGCATAAGAGAGGGTTCATTTAGATGAGGATCTAGCTTAAAAGAGATTGGAATGGGCATTAGTCCATAGGAATTGGACAAGGCAGATGTGGAGAAGGAAGGCAATGTGGGGGGATGAGGTAGCTGTGGAGAGGGGAGGAGGAAAGAGAAGAAAATGGGTATTTAGATACCCAAAAGAAAAGTGGAATAAGGATTGTGTTAAACCTACTGCTAGGAAAGGAGAGAGAAAGATTAGTCAGATGATGACTGGTTGTTTCTATGGTCAAACTCATGGTCTTTTTTTACCTGTTTTTCCTGATCCTACTTCTGCTGGAGGTGGAGTGACTGGAAAGTCAATTATTGATGTTTATGATCAATATGACTTTCCAGAGATATGGGAGGATATCAAGGAGCATGTTAGAGAGGAAGAGGTATTTTTGATCATTGACAATGCTAAGACTCACTTGCCCTTCAGGAGATGGCTCAGGAGAAATGGAATTTCTCTGATGGAAATTCCTCCCTATTCACCAGACCTCAATCCAATTGAAAATGTTTGGTCTCTGGTGAAAGACAAGCTTCATAAGCACTAGCCTGAGCTGTTTCTCCTGAAGGGCCGTGTCAATGAGATCAAAAAAATTATAGAGGAGGCTACCACTCATTGTTGGAAACTTCTAGACCCAAAGGTTTTTGATACTTTGGCAGGATCAATGGTGGATAGGGTGGAAGCAATTATTAAGGCTGATGGATGGTATACTAAATATTAATTTCTACTATGTATTTATATTTTTTAACTTTTGGGTTTTCATGATAGTGGGTTGGTGGGGGAGTGTGGTTGTCATCACCGAAGATTTTCTGGCCATTGACAGCTAGTTAATTTTGTCCCCGGACAATACATGAGAAAGAGATTTTGCTTACAAGAGGTAATACAAGTACAATATTATCCTTGCTATCAGAAGTGATAGTGATGATAGGAACTCTCTGAGCTATTAAGGTATCAGAGAAACAGAAGAGGTAAGGTTGTTACTTGTTGAAGAACTAAGTACAGAGGAGTAGGATCATTACAATCTATCAAACAGCTGGCCCTCTAGCCTCTCTCACCTTCGTGGCCTCCCTCCTCCAGGTTTCCAGTAGATCTCATTTCCTGTTTGTCTTTCCGCCAATGCGATAGATTGCTTTCTGGGAGTCAAAAGCATGCTGCTGCCTCAAATCGTGTAGGCTTTCAAAAGTTGGTTGGTCCAATTGGTGTACCTGGAGTATTCCAATAAGCCAAGACTCGAAGTTTGTAACTAACTTTATAGGATCAGAACAGATACTGAATGTATTGTAAACTGACACTATTGTGTGTTTCTTTGGGCTTTGTGCCCCGCCTTTTCTTTCCTCTAGGATAAGATTGTTGAACTGGAAGGGGATTTGGAATTGGATGTTCTGAAGTTCGTTCTCGGAATACTGAAGCCATCAGTGATTGGTTAGAGTGATATGAGTTGTACAATAGTTCTTTCTATGATGAGGTTCACAACTGTTGGCCAAAGTACTTGTTTGATCTTCTAAGACACCCACAAATTGAGAGAGATTGACTGGAGAGTCTTCCTCTGAAATCCACACTTTAATTTAATCTCTTAGTGTAAGGTTCGATTATTTGAGTTTATACGGTATGGGAATGGTCATCAATCGGGAAACGTGGTCAGTAATTTAGTGCTCGGCTTATATAGCTGCCGGCAGATTATCATTATCGTTGCGTATAACACTGTATATACCAAACAAACATTCCCTCCGTCCCACCCCGTCCCTATAGCCCTCCTACTCCAACGACGGAGACGAAAGACAACTGCTCACTCGTTCAAGCGGTCCTCGGACACCCCCCACCTAGAAACACAACCTGAGTGCTCCGCGGACACAATTCCGGACAAACGCTGTCGTCCGTCACCGTCACCGTGGGAAGTGGCAGAGCCGTCAGGCAACTTGGTGGAACAGTGCAGGGCCCGGTTCCAATAAGCACTGGATCCGTACTGCAAGGTAGGATACTGGTTATCGTCACGGGGGATTCCGATAGGCATTTCGCGACCGGACAAGGAGCCGTGGTTGAGGAAGAGACTATGAAGCCTGGATGAACGGTAGTCGTTGATGTCGGGCAGGTGGTCGGGCAGGGTGTGGTGGTTATATTGGTTGAAAAGAAGTCTGTTTGAGCGGTTGTTGAGGTGGGGCTTGCTGATGCTGTCGAGTATTGGGAGGATGGGGTGCTGGGGGGGGGGGGTTAGCCTTCGCACTGAGGGAGGAAGGGGATGGAGGATAACATACAGTGGGTAGAGAAGTGGGGTCAAGCAGACGCTCAGGAAGTACCTCATAGTCTGCGATGTTCTTCTGTCTATTCGTTCAATGGTGGAAATAGCAGGTATATGTTACCCACGTGTCCAAGACCGTAAATTGCGCGCAAGAGTCCTCAAACCACGTCACTTAGAGATATGGAAGGTCAAGTAAGCATAGATGAAAACATGGCGTATCCGTACCGGTATCACGACTTTCACCACACCTTCCCAAAGCTCTTCCGATGAAGCGGAGTGCCGGTATCGCGGTGTTGGTGTCGATTTAGGTTAGCATGAGCTTGGCGATAAGAAACAGAACGAACCACACCAACCAAACCGTCAAGCGGGACGCGTAGTGAGTCTTGGCGGGGAAACCATCACTTTTGCTCAACATCTGAGCCCACGCCAAGTTTCCCGGCTCTTGACTAACCCGCTAGGTACGAGTACAGTACCGTAAAAACTCTTGCGATTCACTAGCTCCATGATCTGCAGGATCAGCTGGAATTGGCTACCCTGGGTGATCAGTAACCACTTTTGTCCGGTGATTAGTGAAGACAAAAATAGTATGTCTTAAACCTTCAACCACAGTTCACTTGGAAAACGAGAATCTCATGCACCTGTCTTGCTGTAGAATATATTATACAGATTCATTACTGTGTACAAATTCAATACTATCATTGTGATCATGAACTTCAGAGATATCAGCAGCTTCATCAATAGTCTCATAATCCTTATAACAATTCCTAACCTGTATACCCGAAAAGCCCTTAATATCCAATTCTGAATCACAAGATCCATCAATGGGAAGTAACAATCCCAGCTTTCGGAAAACTCGGCGAATAATCTCACCTTTCTCTATGTGAAATCTATAGAACATATCTTCCACACACAATGTAGTTAGAATCCCCTGTTGACTAACTGTCCATTTTCAAAAGCTTTCGGCCCTTTCAGCCTCCAAGATAGCACTATCCTTAAGCTCCTGCATAATCTCCTTAGGGGGCTTATTTACAGCAACATCTAGAGGTTGAATCAAGCTGGTACATCAGCCAGGAATAAGTGAGGGAGTGATATTGTTGGAATCAAGCTTTTGAAGTACAGCGGGGGTTTTGTGGGAGCCCATGACATCCATTACAAAAAGTGTTGGATGTCCTGCTAATACTGGAATTAGCTGTTCCTCAATAAAGCTAGGAATAAACTATCATTCATGTAAGCCTTTGCATTGAATTCTACTTCAATGCCTGGATGGTAGTCTCCTCATTCCCTTCCTAGCCTTTCTCCCTTTCCTCGAAAAATGATCATTGGAGGTACTTGTGGTACTCCATCTGCAAATATGTAGAGCACCAATGAGGCTTACCTCTTGTCCCAGGTGTTTTGTGATGACTTAGCCCAAATAGTCTTTTTGCCTACTGTATCATAGGTCTTCCCATCTAAATACTCAAAGGGAATCAGAGCCTCATCAAGATTGCAGATATTAGATTCATTAAACCGAGCAATATCATAGCGAAGTACCATGTTTAAAAATACAGAGGATCATGGCTTGGAGTTGTAGCGATTGAAGCGAAGCCAAAGAATCATAAGAGACTGGTATTCAGAGGGAACATTCTGTGCTTTTTTCGTTATACTTCGTAAACTAATTTTACGTCGTCCTAGGAAACTACGAAACCAGCCGTTACTGAATCGAAAAACTGCTGGATTGGCTACTGGATAAATTTCCCGAAATCAAAAACCCACTTGCACTCTAAACCACCCTATTTTCACTATTCTTCCTTGCTCCCTTAACTCAATAACGTCATTATAAAGCATTTCCTCCAACTCCAGCCACAACGTCTGGAATGAGGTACTTGGTTCTGGGACAAATACATGTGAATTGATTCCTACATTTTCTATTTACTGCTTTTGTCGAACCCAATCATTAATTATTCATTGGGGGATTTTAAAAACCTCTGCAACTTCTTGACCGCTTGGTTTACAGAATTGGCCCTGCATGGCAAGGGGAATCCGGTGATGCTCAAGAAAGACAAGGACTCTGACTTTCTGGTGTTTAATGTATGTGAGTTCTGGGTGCATAATTGGATTAATATTCCTCCTTGTCAGGACACATTTACTGATTTGTCTCGCTTTAGGTCCTCGTGTAATGATCCCTCCTTAGATAGTTAGTTCTTGGTGATGGGGAACGATACTTCTCTTCTTCTGTTTCTTTCCTTAGTCTTACGATAGCACTAAGCCTCTGCCTACATTACCAATAGTACAAGACCCTTGTCTTCTATTAGGAACACCTATTGTAAGCTTTCTCTAACTCTTCTTCGTGAAGATTTCTCCTTAGCATAACGATAATATTGCAATAAAGATAAAGATCTTAAAGGTGTTTTATATTCATTAAAGTAATAAGTAGGAAAAGTACCTAGAACAAAGCGTGAAGAACCTATCCTACTTGGCCACATCAGCTTCCTTATTTAGTGTTCTTCCTGCCCATAGTCATGTGACCCAAAATAGTCACATGTGCAAAACCAAATCATGACAAACTAGTCATGTGACTAAAGTAGTCACATGCTCAAAACCTATGACCTCATAGCGAGGTCATGTGCAAAAACTCATAAACCAATCATAACACAATAAACAAGTCATATGACTCGACTGAGTCATATGCGTAAAACCCATGACCTCATAACAAGGTCATGTGTGAAACATAAATCATATGCGCAAGACATACCTGCAAGGTACACTCGCAAGGCATGCTCATCAGGCGCACGTCTCATGAGTCATATTTAAGCCATGTGCGAAAGCATCACAAATCCCACACATAACAAATCATATGACTTGAATGAGTCATATGTATGAAATAATAATATACCTGTGACTCATAACCATATGTCATGTGAAAACCTTTTCCTCACCAAGCCACATTAGTGACATTAGCTCCTCTTCCCCTAAGCTTGAGTCCCATTAGGCTCTTTCCCCAAGCTTCAATAGTTCCCATCCTGCCAAACGTATGGACCTCCGAACTTGTCATCCACTTCCCTCCATCTTACCCTCACCATTTCCAAGGTGAGGTTCGCCAACTCGATCGTGTACCTCTAAACACCATTCAGCTGTCATACCTCTGTGATCGTTTTGTCGTTTGCTGAAATTGTAGCTTCGGCCTGACTAAGTTGTTCCCGGAGTCCTCAGATTTGCCTGTGTAGGCTCCTGGCATCTGGTTCCGTTTCCGTCGATGAGTTTTGGGCTCCCCCCTCCCTGGGCCTCATCCTCGAGGCCCCATCCTCGAGGCCCTAGCTCTCTGTCATACCATGGCATCTTTTCCTTCTAACTCTTTCTTTATCCCATCCTTCTGCGGATAGTATCCCGCAGAGAATTTCTTCATCCTGTACATCTTGTACATGTTGTTGAAGCACTGTTTCCAGTGCTTTAGGGTATGGTCCGGGCATGGACTGAACTTTTTGTATTCTCTCAGGAACCATCCTGAGCCTTCCTTGTTCCCGTAGTGTAGGGGACATCAATCATCGTAGTATACCGTCCATGACATAGTGTTATGCTGTGCTTGTTTTTCCCTTCCCCTGAGTTCTTCGTCGGTTGGCCCCATGAATGAGTATTCGGGGCTGGTTAGTCTGGTTTGGCAGGGGCTATCGCCCCAGCCTTCGTGTGATTATAATAGTGCAGGAGCCTTTCCCTCGCCTTTGTCTTGGTCAAATGTGATTGTTAACCGGGCCAGGCTTGCCTGTGTATCGCTGGTGGAAGGTTGTGATGGCATCTTGTACTTGTCGAAGTTGTGTGCGAAGTACCAGGTTTTATCGTATTCAGGCAAATATCCTGTCCGCTTAGCTCGGTATTGGAGGTGACTGTGGAAGAAGTGAGAATCGACTATTTTGTCGAGCTCGTATTCTGGTTCTCTGTCAAGTTCAATTAGAGGAGGAGGAATAACTGTTTGTAAGGGAAACTTGTTGTTGTTGTGTAATTCGAGGAGTGAGATGTGGAATGTGTTGTGTATTCGCATTGAGGGTGGAAGGTCGAGTTTACAAGCTCGGTTGCTAACCCTTTTCAGTATCCTGAATGGTCCAATTTTCTTGTAGTCTAATATGTTTGATGGTCGCGTCATATGGATATTGCGTGATATTAGCCATCCCATATCTCCTGGTTGTATGTTTGGATCCAGTCTTCGGTGCTTATCGTATTATTCTTTTTGCCGTTGCTGTTGTAACTGGTATGGGTACTTGGTTATTGGTTTGTTTTACGTATCGTTTGATACTTAGTTTTGTTTTATGTTTTATTTTAAGTATCACTTTGATACTTAGTTTGTTTTATGTTTTGTTTTAAGTATCGCTTTGATACATCATTTGTTTTAAGTATTGTTTGATACTTAGTTTTATTATATGTATTGTTTTAAGTATCGTTTTGATACTTGGTTTGTTTTACCAAAGAATATTGCTTGATATCTTTGATTAGCTTCATTCATACTAGATATGGACAAGACTTGTGTATTTAAAGACCACCTGATCCCACGATGGAAAAGGTAGACTTCAACAGACAGTATTTCAATATACTTAGTTGAACGGTTACTTCATTGTTCCTCAGTACACCCTCGAAGCCTCCTTTAGTTCTCAGCTCTCACCTCCTCACTGGAAGAGCAGGCCACCTGCCAACTATCGTATCTATTACCGATAACATGATTAGCATCTTGTGAACACGTTACAGTTGTGCTTGACTCATTTTATAATGTAATGTCTCGTGTAGTTTTCCCATATCTGTTTTGTCTGGTATTATACCATTAATCATATGATATGTGGTCTGACTTTGTGGATGTTGTCCGTAATTCACCAAGAAGGGTGTCATGCCGCTCATTTCTTGTTTTTCATTGTTGTATAAGAATTCGGCCATTGATAGCAGTTTGTACCAATCATCTAGTTTGTAATTGACCTAGGCCTGTAAATATTGTTTGAGTATAGCATTTACCCGTTCTATTTGTCCATCCGTTTGCGGGAGAAATACTGTGCTCAGCCTGTTTTGTATCACCATTTCTCCGCTTACTTTCTTCCATAGTTCCGATGTGAATAGTGTTCCTCGGTCGGTAATGATATTCTTGGGAGGCCGTGAAGTCGGAAGACTTCTCGGAAGAATGTTTGTATAAAATCTCTCATGTCGATATCATTTCTGACTGGAATAAAATGACTCATTTTGGTCAGATGATCCACCACAACCAGGATGCTATTGCAATGTTCCGATACCGGGAGGTCCGTGATGAATTCTGTGGTTTTAGCCGTTCCTCTGTGTCCTGCCATTCGGATATCGTGGTGTTGTTATATAATGTCTGTCCTTATCTCTTCTTTTTCTAGAATTCATTGTTTTCCGTCGTACCACATGTTTCCATCCTCCCATTAGAATAAACCTAGAGCAATTCCTTTCATCTCCTTTTTTCCTTCCTTCAATGCTTCTCTTATTGCCTGAATTATTTTATTTCTTTCGTTTGCTTTCTCAATTTCCTTTTCCTCCGTTGACGTGAATTGAATAACCTCCATCACCTCGAAGTAGGTTTTTGGTAATAGTCTTCGTGTTTTTTGTTTGATTCTTTCGTCTTCTTTTGTTTGTGGTTTGTCGCTTGCAACCCTTGTGAGAGCATCTGGCTTTCTCCTCTTTTTGCCTAGTCAGTATTCGATTTTGAAGTTGTATTTGCTGAGGTATTCCATCCATCTTATCTGGCAGTTGTTCAGTTCTTTCGTAGTCATTAACGGGACCAGATTCTTATGGTCGATTAGAACTCGGACTGGATGGTCATTGTTTAAAACATATCTCCTCCATTCATTTAATGCTTGAACTATTGCTAATAGTTCTTTGTTTGCAACATCGTAGTTACACTCTACTGGAGTCATTGTCTTGGATCGGTAAGACACTGGCCTCCATTTTCCATCTTCGCGTTGTTGCAATAGTATGCCTGAGTACACATATTTTGAGGTGTCCATTTCGATCATTGTTCTTCGGTTTGGGTAGAAATGAACCAGTATAGGTGCTAATGTTAGATGCATTCGTATTGCATCATATGCTTTCTGTTCCGTTTCTTCCTATTCCCATTTCTTGTCTTTCTTTGTTAGGTTATAGAGTGGTTTTACAAGCCTGCTAAATCCCTCATTGAACCTTTTTTATAAAAGTTTTAGAATCCTATAAAGCATTGAATATCTGTTTTGATGTTTGGTTTAGCCCAGTCCCATATTGCTTCCGTTTTGACTGAGTCGACCTTGACCCCGCTTCAATTGATGATAAATCCAAGGTATTCTGTTTCTTCTTTTTGGAATTCGCATTTTGTGGGTTTGATCTTCATTCCTAATCCTTGTATTGCGGCCATCATATTGCTGATATCCTTCTGGTGTTGTTGCATGTTTTCCAAGTAGATGAGTACGTCATCCAAGTATACAATGCAACATATGTTGAGGTATTTATTCAGTACCCTATTGATCTATCTTTGGAATGAAGCCAGTGCATTGGTTAGTCCAAAAGGCATAACCAAGTATTCAAACATTCCATATCTCGAGGCGAATTAAGTCTTCTATTCGTCCCCTGCCTTGATGGGTATATTGTGGTATGTGTCCTTGATGTCGAGCTTGATGAAGCATTTTGCTGACCGTAGTCTATCCAGTGCCTCTCCAATTAAGGGTAGTGGGTATCAATCTTTCTTGGTAACCGAATTGAGGGCTCTGTAGTCCATGCAGAGTCTCATTTTTCCATCTTTCTTTTTGACGAATAGTATTGGAGATCCTCCTGATGCGAAGGAGTCTCTGATCCATCCTCGCTTTTAGTTTTACTTAATGTACTTCCTAAGTTCTTCGAGCTCTGCTTCTCCTAGTGGGTATAACTTCTTGTAGGAAATCTCTTTTATTTTTCCCGTTTTCTCGTCTTTGTCCAGCTGAATTTCATGATCAATTCCTAGTCTT
The DNA here is from genome assembly GCF_000151645.1 of Tuber melanosporum. Classification (NCBI taxonomy): domain Eukaryota; kingdom Fungi; phylum Ascomycota; class Pezizomycetes; order Pezizales; family Tuberaceae; genus Tuber; species Tuber melanosporum. Next base: position 755,090 of record NW_003298941.1, read on the forward strand.
CCAGGTAGTAGCTCCATAGCTTCGTCTTCTTGGAATAGGTTCATGAATTAGTGATATTCCTTTGGAATCAATTCTTTCCATCCCTTTTTGCTTTGGTATTTCTTGTCTTGGATTGCTAGTTCTGTGCTGATGTTGATTTTCGCTAGGACCCCTTTTTTGTCTTCGTATATTCATTTGAGAATTCCTGTTGTATCTCCTCTTCGATAGTACCGTCCAAAGGCTTGTGCTGTAATCTCTTTTATCTCGATTCTTTTTGTTGTATCGGGCTGGTTTTGGTCCATGCTTCTAAATCCCTTGTCTCCTCTTGTAGTTTCTTCCAGTTGATCTGCTTCGTGTAGATCCTCTTTGTGGATTTTTTCAATTATCAACTGCACGATTCAATCGCCTTTCTGGACTTCATAGTCCTCTTGAGCCAGGTTGTCCAGGACCACTTTGATTTCACCTGTATAGTCGACGTCGATCACCCCTGCCATGGTCATGAGTCGATGTTTGACTGTTAGACCGCTGTGGGGTATTATCCATCCATAGGTGCCTTCTGGTAGTCCGATGGCTATTCCTGTCACTAATGTTGCCTGCCTGTTGGCAGGTATCTTGATTCCTTCATCAGTATACAGGTCGTATCCTGCTGCCCCTTTAAAACCCTTGGTAGGTACTTTTACCTCTTGGTCCAGTTTTTATATCTGGACTCTCTTATCTTGCCGCATCTCAGCAAACTTTGCATGCAAAGTTTCTTCTTCCACTTCTCGTACTAGTATCGAGTAGACCACAGGCGAACTGTTAAGACATCATGTCGCACATAGTTCGCTTGTAAAGGTCATCTTGTTGTCGTTCCAGTCGATTGTCCGATTATGTTTTCACAGCCATGGCATCCCGAGGACTATCTCCTGGTTCTTGAGATCTGCTACCTGAAAGGTTGCCATTTCCCTATAACTGTCAATGTCTATAGGTACTGTTACCCTATGGGTTATAGGACCCATTGTGCTTGGCTTTCCATCTGCTAGGTAGACCTGGCTCGCTTTCTTCGCTTTTTTAGTGTGGAGGCCATATTTGTCGCAGATTTCCTGGTCGATGAAATCTTCAGTAGCCCCAGAGTCAAGCATTGCATATATTGTTGTTTCTTTGTCTTTTTCGTTGTGTATCTTCGTCTTGATCATCGCAAGATCTCCGTCTTCTTCTCCTCTTTGCGTGTGTTGTACCATGTAGTGGTTCGCTAACTTGATGGATTTTCCAGGTCCATATCTTAGGTCTCCCAGACCACTGTTTACTGGGGACCCTCATCGTTTTCCACCGGTATATCTTCTGCGATTATTTCGCGAATGTTACTCCTCTTTTAAGCTTGGAAGCAATTATTTCCAGCAGCTCTGGTCTCTTGGTATCCATTGTCGAGTCGGCTTCTGCATTCTCGTATCTGATGTTCTGCTTTGCTACATCTTAGGTATAGTTTCTCGTTCATTCTTCTAGTGTATTCTTCCTTAGACAGGTTCAGAGCCGGTCCTGCTCTTGATTTGTCCAATTCCATTGGCTCGCCTGGTGGTAATACTCGACTTTCACCTTGAGCTGCTTGAGGTTTGATGGTTCCGTCCACGTTCCTGGATAATTGGGCTACCCTGTGTGCTATGGTATATTCTGAGTTGTTTTGAACCATGTTTAGCTTACTTTCCTTATTAATGGCCCATCTTGCAAATCGCTCTGCTGCGGTGTAATGGTAGTCGGAGATTCCCCACGCTTCTCAGAGTCTTTCACTACAGTTTCTCCGGAGGATGATGTAGAGAGTAGCATCATCAAACTCGGCCTCGTATTCCAATAGTCGGCATTCGTTCCAGTATGCCGAAAAGGTTTGTTTTTCTTGTTGGAGTTTTTTCAGCTTTCGTCTTGCTGTTTCTTTGGTGTTGGGATCCCCGAATTGTATGAAGAGTATCGCCTTGAACTCTTCATACTTGACCCATTCCCTCTACTTCCTTCTATCATAGAATAGCAGGATCCATTGCCCCGCTAGTCCTCTTAGTAGAGATTTCACATATGGGATCTTGATCTCATCGTGGTGTTCTCCATATCCCTTAACGGCAAAATACCCTTTGCATTGTGCCAGGAATATTCGTAGCTTATCTTTGGCTCCTTCATATGTGTCGAGTTCTTTTACCTTTGGTCGTTGGATGTTTCCTTGTCCTGTATTTCATGTTGCTGCTAGAAATGTCTGAAACTGATTCTCAGTCATTCCAAGTATGCTAGTGCCTGGTACGGGAGTGGCCGGGGCCGGTGGCCTAGGTACTGCTGATCCTGACATTCTCTCGAGTCTTGGAGTTCCTGTAGGGGAGCTATCGACTGGTAATCTTTCCTCTAGGGTTACTGAGCTTACTGCCCTCGAGGGCTCTGCTGAAACATGACCTAGGACATGACTGAATCCACCTAGGTTAAGGTTTTGATCGTCGATATCAATATCTCCTTCCCTGTCTGGGTTGAAAGATCACGTCTTGTATCATTTGGCGTCGTACTAGGTGACACTTTATAATGTAACAATCCCTCCCTGGATGGTTAGTTCTTGGCAACAGGGAATGATACCTCTCTTCTTCTGTTTCTTTCCTTAGTCTTATGATAGCACTAAGCCTCTGCCTATGTTACCGATAGTACAAGACCCTTGTCTTCTATCGGGAATGCCTATCGTAAGCTTCGTCTAACTCTTGTTTGTGAAGAGCTCTCCTTGGCATAACAATGATGTTGCAATAAAGATAAAGATTGTTAAGGTATTTTATATTCGTTAAAGTAATAAGTAGGAAAAGTACCTAGAACAAAGTGTGAAGAACCTATCCTACTCGGCCACATCGGCCTCCTTATATAGTGTTCTTCCTGCCCATACTCATGTGACCCAAAATGGTCACATGTGCAAAACCAAATCATAGCAAACTAGTCATGTGACCAAAGTGGTCACATGCTTAAAACTCATGACCTCATAGCGAGGTCATGTGCTAAAACTCATAAACCAATCATAATGCAATAAACAAGTCATATGACTCGACTGAGTCATATGCGTGAAACCCATGACCTCATAATGAGGTTATGTGCGAAACATAAATCATATGTGCAAGGCTTACCCGCAAGGCACACTCGTAAGGTATACTTGTCAGGTGCACGTCTCATGACTCATATTTGAGCTATGTGCGAAAGTATCACAAATCCCACACATAATAAATCATATGACTCGAATCAGTCATATGTGTGAAACAATAACATACCTGTAACTCATAACTATGTGTCACGTGAAAATATTTTCCTCGCCAAACCACATTCGTAACATCTCATCTTTTTTTCTAAACTCAAATTGAAGGTATTCTTAATTCTTTCTCTTCATTCTATTGCTAAATTTCACAATATTTTAGCTCCAACTCTAGAGGAATACACAAAATTGCTCTCAAATAAACATCACTCTACTCAAATAAGTACTAATTGGTTGATTTTCTATGAGGTATTTACTTACATTTCCCTTCAGGTATAATCATTTAACAAGTTTACCTTCTATTTAGGTCAAGTTCAAGAGGGCACAGTGTCCGAGTGGCTTTGGGTTTTGTCTAATTGATTTGAAGAGATATGGCTAAGGTCTTCTGATCGTGCTATAGTTAATTAGCATTTTTGACTTGTAGATATGCGGGCTGAACCTCAATGATTTGGTGTTCTTACTCTTTTATTTAGAGGAATGACTCAATGAAGGTTTTCAAGTCCACAATGAAAATAAAAGAGCACTTACAAGAGAAAACCTCTTTGAACTGGACGTTTTGCAAGTTACTGAAGAATCTGAAATTCTTCTATTGTTGACTAGGTGGTATGGCTTTCTTCGAGATAAAAAGGCAGTTGGAATGAAAAATGAATATGCAGAAGTACTCTGAGTATCTTGCTAACGTTAACCTTTGTTGATATGAAGTATTAATTATATCTACCAGTATTTTTCTATATACACAACAAGATGAGTCGATTGTTCGTACTTCTATAATAACCTTTCACTTCAGATATAAATTTCTACATTAATGTGACTTCTTGAATCGCATATTCCAAAAGAGTCACCATGTCTCTGACAAAGACTCATTCTCATATTCAAAAGTCAATATCCATGAAATACTAATAGGAGGTGTAAATTCTAATTTTATATTATAGGGATTATGGAACCTAATTTCCTGGTCACATCTAATCACTCGATAAAATTGGTCTCACCTTGCTTAGCTGGTCCCGGAAATTAACCCTGCTCCGGAGTTAGTGAATCGCAAGAGTTTTTATGGTATGGTGTTCAGTCTACTAACTTTACTCGTGCCTGCTGAGAATATTTGTATCTATTGTACTAACTATTGTGATAATGAAGTAACAATAATAACTACAATAAAATCTGAAGAGTTAAAGATTAATCCAAGCTTGCACGCTCTTTTTAAGAACAGGGCTGAACCTGCTCGGTATATACCCCTTTATCATTACACGAGCATTACCTCATATTAAGGAAATCTCTAGAAGATGCTAGAATACAATAGTACATATACTCGGTCATGTGGCTGTGTCACATGACCAACACAGCCCCATCATCAGATAGGAAAGGAATAACATAATTTCCAACACTTCCCCTACGGTTCTATTACTAACCTAACCGGAAAATATTCAAGTAACACTCTAACCAATTCCTTCATACATATATCTACCAAGTTGTTCTCTGTATCAACTCTTTTTACTTCAATTTATTCCCTTTCCCTAACTGCCTTGTATAGTGATGTCGTATATCAATATATTTTGTTCGCTCAGATACACTGGTGTTTTCAGTAAACCTTATAGTGGCTGTATTATCACAATGGATAATTGGTTCAGTGTTGATTCCCATATGTGATATCCCTCTTCTTAACCATAAGCGTTGTCTTGCTGCAAAGGCAAGTGCAACATACTCAACTTCCGTGGTTGAGGTGGTAATAGTTTTTTGTTTCCGTGAACGTCAGATTACTGTATAACTATATATTTGAATGATTAATCCAGTAAACAATTTTCTGTCTTCAAGGTTTAAGGCAAATAATACATCGCTATATAGCTGAAGTGGTGTATTGTTCATATTGCAGATATATTGTAGATCTTTGGTTTTCATTCCTTCAAGATATCGTAGTACTCTTTTAGTGGCTTTAAGGTATGTGATTGTAGATTTTGAGGAGAACTAGCTTAGGAAGATGGTGGCATGTGCAATGTCCCGTCATGTCACAATAGCGGCATACATCAAAAATCGTATCACAGACTGATATGTTTGTGATTCACACAATTCATTATCATTGGTTGCCTTCATCAGTGTTACATGTGATTCAATTGGAGTTGCATATGGTTTAGCTTCAGTCCTGTTGAAACATTCCTTTAACTTGCTTATATAATATTCCTGGTAGATCCTAATATGACCAGTTGTTGTTTCAATTTGCATGCTGAGTAGTAGTGATACTTGTTCTGAGTCAGTATACTGGAACTGGGATTGGAGCTTGTAAACACATTCTTTTACTAGCTTAGGTTTTCCACTTATCAGAATATTATCAATATATATACAGCAGAATAAGTCTTTTAACATGAGTATACAGGGGTTAAAATCAGTAACTTTGAGATTTAGTGATTTGAGGGTATTTGTCAGGCATTGGTACTATAGGCGAGTTGATTGTTTTAAACTGGATATGGCCTTATTTAGTTTCCATACTTTATCTAGTCTTCAATATTCTTCTGGAAGTTCCAAGTAGGTTTCACAGTTAATATCGCCTTAAAGGAACGCACTTTTTATTTCTAGTTGACAGAGTTTATATCCATGTTGTACTGATATGCTCAGAAGCATTTGGAGTAATTCAAGGTGAGCTTCCGGAGCATATACTTCTTCAAAGTCTTCCACTAGTACCTGGTTGAATTCTCTTACACAGTATCTCACTTTCCATCTTTCAATAGTTCCATCCTTTTTGATCCTAGCCTTATAGACCCATACTCCTGATATCACTCGTCTTCTACTAGGTTTCTCGACTTCTTTCACAACTCCATACTTCATCAGAACATCTATCTCCTCATCCATAGCCTTTTTCTATTCTTCTTTTTATGGTGAACTCATCGCTTATCTGAATATATTAGGATCAGGTATGTAGTACATTAATCCCAGGAACTTGACTGCTTCATACATTTGCTTTTTGAGACGTTCCCATCTTTCCATCAGTTTTAATGTTGATTTTGGAGAACTTGTAGTTCGTCATTGTCAAGGTCAATAAGTTCAAGTTCTTTTTCTGTTTCCTGAATTGCTTTCTTAAACTTGATACTTCTATCATTTAGCTCTTGCTGTGTCTGCTGTGTATTGGCTTTGGCTTTTTCAGTAGATTTGCAAACTCTTAATAATTGTCATGACTTTGATGGTTGTTGAATTGTTTTAGATGGTCTCTCTTGTTTAGGTGATTATTGAAAATCGCCAGACATGGTCGTGGTTGGTGAGGGAGGTTCTGTTAGGCGGAGACAACCTGATAAACTTCAGTTTTGTCTAGGCCAACCAAAATTTGTTTCTTTAGACAGAGATTGTATAGGAAGGCTCGAATTTCACTTGTTTTGTTTATGAGTAATAAAAGTGAAGTAAAATAGATAAAGTAGAATTTGAAATTTAAAGATAATATTATATTGTTAAGGTCTCATATTTATTGCTTGATAATGTCTAAAGCTTGAGAGACACTTTGATATTTATATTCTACGTCTGAGTATTTGTAGACTACATTTATTTATTATACAACTATGTACCTCACTGATTATAACTCACAATGTCAGGTATTCTTAAAAGGTGTGAACATCTGAAGACTCTGAAAATTATCACACCCTCTTCGGCAATTATCATATAACTAACTAGGAACCATACTGTTCCCAATAGTAGTTATCGGTTTATTAAAGTATTTAAACTTATGGCCTAGTTCTCAAGTCAAACTGAGTTGGTCCCAATTGTCTCTGTCATTGATTAAATGATCAGTTTTATCTGCGGGTTGGATCAGAGTAGGTAGTCGTAATTGCAACCTTTCTAAGTTGTCTGACTTTAAACCTTCATAACTTCTTATCCAACTAATAAATATCTTCTAGAGAACTTCCTACTAATTTGTAGAAAGCTATTCCACCAGATTAACAAATATATTCTCATTCGGCAACCCTTGGTTGCTCTGGGTAACACGGTTTCGATAGCTGTAGTAGTATTGAGAGTCAACTCTGCAGCTACAATGTTTATCAATGGGTGACTCG
>NW_003298941.1:762413-770966 GCF_000151645.1 Tuber melanosporum
CTCTGACCAATACATTTGGGCATGACCCTAACTCAGCCTGCGGGGCCCTTTCTCATATCTTCTCCAAACAGGATCCGGTCAGATGGATGGTAGCAATGTATACAGTATTATTCTGACACCTAAGATTCTCTGGCATTATAGTCACAGGACGTAACTAACATTGATCTGTATGATGATGTGCAGGCCCTGTCAGGGGGCCAGAGGGGAGTGTTGGAGACCAGGAATTCCGATTCTGAGTGGGGTTACCCTACTTAGGGTGATTCTTAGTTATCGGATCCTAGTATTCCTAACAGGTTCTGGATTTTGAGGTGTGTTTTCAGATATGTTTTTGTCCTCTAATTCTGTTGTCTTATCTGCTAGTAGTTGATGATATTCAAATGATACTCCTTTTGTTTTAGTGAATTTTATGTCTCTTACTTCAGTTACTATATGCTGTTTTATTATGTAGATTCAGTATATTGTTAGATTGAAAGTGTATCCAACCAGGTAACCTTCTTTACATGTTTGATCTGATTTTGCACATTTCTTAGCTGGAATATGTATTAAAACACTTGTGAATCATAGATGTAAGTGACTAATCATGGGTTTTATTCTATATAGTTGCTTGAAAGGTATTGTTTTTATTTTTGAATATCAGTGTCTGTTATATAGGTAGGCAGCAGTGGAGTAGGCTTCCCTCCATAAAGACTTTTAATCTCATAACATCATACACCATACCATTGTCGTAAGAGTTCGGTTTATCCTTTCTGCGACTCTATTTAATTCCGGGTTATAAGCGGAAGAGGTCATTTGAATGCCTCCTTTTAATTCGAAGAATTGGGTAACATTTTGGTTAACATATTCGGTACCTTAGTCACTGTGTAGTCGCTTGATGCTTGTACCCAATTGTGTATTTATCAGTTCCCAAAAAATCTGTATTACCATGACTGCCTCATCCATAGACTTCAGTAAGTATATCTAACAGTACTTAGTGTAATCGTTGACAATTGTCACGTAGTACTACTCATTTTTGCCAAGAGTAGATACTGACATGGGACCATTCAAATCAGAATGCACTTTTTCAAATGCTGATATTATACTTATTTCAATAGTATTTAGTATGCTATAAGTTGATTTATACTTATTGCAGGTATCGTAATCGAAGTACTGAGAGGTGTTGATGGGAAAGCTATCCTTGTAGCAATCCTTAATCACTTTCAGTTGTCCAAGGGCCTGATGCCTTTCTTTGTAGGAGAAAATCATAATACTTTCTTTTTTTACTCTTATATACCATAGTTCTTCTTTATTATCTGCTACCATGAATATTTTCCCTTTCTTCTCAAATAATCTCTTCACTATTTCCATCACTATCGTTACTCCAACATCACCTATTCAGGATTCTGATACCAATGAGTATCAAAAGGAGAGAATATACAGTGTCCGTTTAAGGATAACTGTATGTTATCATCTATCCAATAGACGTACCTTGATTCTTGCGTCTCCGAATACAGTTGCCTGATAAATTCTTCCATTGGCGGTTACTATGGTTTCGGAAGAAGGGGTGAGATAGAGGAAATCACCTGAGTTTGGCAAAAGGTGACTTGTAGAACCTGAGTTATATAATCAATTTGTAGAGATTTTACCCTCAACTATCTCCTAATTTGATGGCATATTTCTAGCCATCAATACCATAATATTTGCGTCTGTCATAACAGCAGTTTGAGTTTGTTTTCTCTTTTCTTTTCTCTTTTTTTTTCCTTTGTAGACTTCAACATTTCACAATCATGTAGTTGTTGCTTGTTTTCCCTCTCTTTGCACAATAGCAGCAATTTATTTTCTCACCTCTAGGTACACTTAGTACCTTTTCTTCTTCTTTTCCTTCCAACTTTTCAGCAGTCCTTCTGATAAAGTAGTCTCTGATATCTACATAGTAAATAGCTTTCCATCCTGATAACATGTCGCATATGTCTGGATGTAGATCATTTATAGATAACATAAACACCGTTCCTTTCACTGACTCAGAATGGGTCCATGTGCTCATTGCAGTACAAAGTTTATTGATATTGCCTTCACTGTCAGTATCATTTGCACATCATTGGACTAATTTGTTCCAAGCGATTTCAAACACTGTTATATGGTCAGGAATTGATTGTCCAGAGGTGAGTTTGATCTTCCAGATAGCTTCCAGTAAGATCATGTTGGTTGTAGGGGTTTCTTTGTCCAATCTATCTTTAAAGGCTTGCTAAACACCTTTGGAGGTTGCGTTGACAGAGATGTCAGCATGGAAGGTAGTGTCAATGGCTTGGTATCGGAAGAACTTTGCTTTTTTGTCTTTCCTTGTCCATTTTTTTCTTGACTCGGGTGAGTTAGTTGTTATGCTACCTTCGGATGGAGGTTCTCATTTCACAGATTCTCCTAATACTACATCTCACAAATCTAGGACTTCAAAAGCTATTTCCCAGCTGTCAGCCCTGATTTGATAATTTTCTTACCTATGGCGTTTGGAGTAGTTCTTGACAGAAACGCTAAAACTAGATTTTGTGTCCTTTTCAGATGACATTGTAATGTAGACCATTTACTTCTTTTGTCTTGGGTCAGAAAGTAGTTTGCATCAATTGAATTCTTGAGATAATCTAATACACAACCTTGGATATTTTCATAGTAATGTTCACAGCATACAGGAAACAAAATTATTGATGTCTAGTAATCCAATATGGTTGCAGCCTTTACAGTGGTGCAGGCCATATTTAGAAAGATTCAGTAGGTACTCAGGTATGTCATAAAAGAAATCTTTCACCAGCATGTAATAGAGGATTGGTTGAGGATGAGAGATGGTGATGCATTCACTTAGAGTGCTTCAGAGGTCTTCTGGTTTATAGTGGGAATGCGAAAGTATCTCACAAACCCGGACTCATAACCTGAGAATATTTGTATCTATTGTACTAACTGTTGTGATAACGAAGTAACAATGATAACCACAATAAAATCTGAAAAGTTAAAGATTAATCCAATCTTGCACACTCTTTTTAAGAACAGGGCTGAACCTGCCCTTTATATACTCCTTTATCATTCCACAAGCACTCTCATACTAAAGAAATCTCTAGAAGATGCTAGAATACAATAGTATTTCCTAGTCCCCTGAGAAATGGGTGAAATCTCTCTCATGTATTAGTGCCCAAGCTAGTAGCTTAGCATTTGAGTGATATCAAATGAATCTGTGCTCATATCTACTGTAAGATTCTCATATAGACAGATCTAACTTTGATTGCAAAACAAAGTTAAAAAAATGATTTTTAGAATACTATAAAAACTTGGCAGAAAGGGACGATTCATATGAGGGAAGAAAGACAACTCCAGGAAATTAAGCAGAGGCTTAATTACTGGATATTTCAGGAGTGTCAGGCTTGTAGCAATTTTATCACTTCATCGAGCCCATTTTTATTAGCCAGCAAAAGCGTGGTCTAGGTGTATTAACTTAAATTATAGGGATTCACATGTTTTCACTCTAACAGAAGCTTCACAACTCCTTGATGCCTATTCCTGACAGCTAATGAGAGGAGTGTTCACTGGAATTTACTTAAACTATCAGTGTTGACATCTCCCCACTTCAGCAATTGGCCCACTACCCTCTCGTAGCCATTCTTAGCAGCCCATGAGAGTAGCTTTTAGCCAAAAGCTTCATCTAGTGTATGGGGGATTAACATCTTTCTGTCCAAAGAGCAACCTCACCAGCCACTTGAAAAAAGTATTAAAACGAGGCCACTTGGCATACCTGAGCGAAACACTACCCCACATATCAACAACCCTCTTAAACTCACAATACCAGTAACAGATTCAGCTCAAAGCTTGAAGACCAGTGATTCTACTCGCAAAGAACGCATCTCAGTAATTGAGAAGCATGCATTACGGTGGTCCTATGCACAAATTGGCAAAGCCTTAGAGATCTCGAAAGCAATGGCATGGCGTATCATGAAGTGTTGGTATGATGAAAACGTGTTGACAATCAACAGAGACCAGGAAGGCCAAGGAAGCCCTCAGCCCGAGATAAGCCCTGTCTCCAGCTTATGGTTGCATGGGAACCAGATGCTACTCTTGGCGATCTTGCCAGTGTCTCTGGACTTAATGTTTCAGAGAGGACTATAGGAGTCTTCCTTCGAGAAGAGAGGCTTTATGTTCGAGTCTGTCGCCAAAAGCCATATTTAACGTGTGAAGGACGATAAAAGCATCGCTACTTTGCATGTCGGCATTGTTCTAAGCCAATTGAGTGATGGCAACACCTTGTATATACCGATGAAGTTTATCTTCAGGTTGGACAGCTATTCTGGCGACCAACCACACCACGCCCTCCTGGCACAGCATTTGAGGAAAGGTATTTGGCTCGTATCTTTGTAGACCAATCAGTTACCGTTCAATTCTTTGGTGCATTTATATCACAAGCACACAGCCTACTGGTTCCCCTCCGGCAAAAGTCTGAAGCAGAGAGGACCTCATCCTGAGATCGTCCTGGGTTCAATTCAATACAATAGGTAGATGAAGTAATAGTACCACATATCAAGCCACTCTATCAGCAGATGGGAGGCCTGGATTCTGGTACAGAGACAATTGAAGATGAGGCTAGCTATCACACAGCAGCTTTTACCCGACGTTTTCGACTTCTCAATGGGATTAAAAGAATGGATTGGCTGGTCCATTCACTGGATATGAATCCAATCAAGAATGTATGGTCTGTGTGGAAGGATAGGTTCAGGAAGGTTATACAGAATCCTGCTCGACATCCTCATAGTTATGATGAGATTATATGGCTTGTACATGAGGTATGGGAGGAGTTACAGCGGAGTCAAATATATAAATGGATTGATGGTATGCCAAGGCGAATTGTGGCTTTGAGAAAGGCTCATAGGAGCCCTACCTGCTGCTGATTCCACTATTGTAGCATACTTTTAAACTACTATAATGATTGATATTTTATTATTTCTTACTGTTGAGATTTTGTCTTGTATTGTTGAACCTCTCTCCCACATGAGTTGTGCCAATCCACCTCATTTCAATACTTTTTTCATGTGGCTATCACTACTCATTTCCGTCCTTTCTCAGCAGCCCATGAGAGCTGTATCCAGCTGGATTTACTCAAACTATTGGGGATGACATCTCCCCACATCAACAGTAGTTACACCACTACCTCACAACTATTCTCAGCAGCTATTGAGAATGGGTTTTGGCCAAATTCCTTGTCTATAGTATCAGGGCTGACAGAGTCTTGACATAAGTCTAGCTTCACTATTTTCTCATGGCCATTCCCGGCAGTCCATGAGAGGGAGGTTCGACCAAGATCTACAATCTACCACGTTTTTACAGTATATGAGCAGCAGTCAAATTATGCTATAGGGCGAAGCACTGCTGATCTGCTCCATAGAGTGCACTCAGCGGAGTGCAGGAGTAGTACTCAAACTGTATAAGCTTAGGCCGGGAGCAGTCAGCCTTTTGCCCACGTCGAAAATTGAACTGGTATATGGAACACTCGCATCACTTTGCCATTTTCTCTAAGTAGTTTGTAGAAACAGGTCTCGGAGTCTGGAATTCTGCCTCCAAGTCAAGTTTTGGCAAATTAGGCTATGGCAAGCTGCAATGTTTGGTGGGATATATGTGGGCTGTTTTTGAGTGGTAGCAAGTACTTGGCCAATATCATATTCGCCTCTTAGTAGTGTATTTATTTATAGGCTACTTCTGAGTAGCTGTAAGGCTGAGCTTCTTAAAGAGAATATGCTGGAACTCAGCTGCAGGAATAGGGCATGCTAATAGATGAGAAAGTATATTCTACTCAACTAATTGGCCAGAATCTAGCAACCGGTTAAGCTCCACATTTCGTGTAAGATTGATCAATATATGAGAATTAGTAGCTAATAAGTCGAGAAAGAAATATAAAAAAGCCAGCCAATTGCACCGGCATGCTGGCGAGTTGTAAATCCTATATTACAATAATTAGTAAAGATTAATTGTATAGTATTGTGACATCCTCAAATTCGCTTTCACCCCAGAATGGGTTTCTGGGCTATGCAGGGCAGGTAAAAAAACATAATAGGCAGTATGGAACCAGTGATAATCTGCCATGAATGTATTCTGTTTTTAGTCAGATTATTACCAGTACAGCTAGTACCAATCTGCATAGCCTAGAAATTGAATATGAGGTGGAAGTAAATTTAAGAGTACTGCGATACTAGTAAAATATAAATGAGATTCAATATACCGGCATGACACTGGTCTGCTATATCCACTCTGTCCATATAGTGGTTGCAGTCATCGATAGCAGTAGGGATCAAAAAAGCAGACTGTTTATGACCATCAAAAGCCTTCTGTACAATCGCAGTATTTGTACTAGTTTTTTGAGACTTTCAACGAATGCTCTGAGTAACCTCATTCTACAAATGTACCATAGTAAGCATTCTTACTATATTATTATCCATCCACCTAAAACACAAGACCCTACCAACTGAGTACCCATCAATTATATTCTACTTAGAAAAAACATTCTGCTCCAGTGAAGCTGGATATTCAATTCGATTAACTCTTGTAGTACGGCAGGCACCAATACCTTTGTCTTGTAATTTGCGAAACAATGGAATAGTTGAAAATCCATTGTCCATATAGATTATAAAGTTATCAGAACAAGTATCAAGAGAGCGGCATAACTGTATGACAGCTGAGCTGGTTGGTAAAAGGTCTAGTACCTTGGTAAGCTCAGCAAAGAACTCAGTACATGATGTGAGTATCCAATCGAGTGTATATCGACTGTTGCATAGGGCAATTACTTTATAGCCAATGGGGATTAGCTTACTAGCAATGTAAACTGTGTGAAAACTATAGCCTGTGAAGGAGACCATTAACTTATCGATTGATACATGTGTGCCAGGAAGAAGTAAAGCCTGACTTTGGTATCACAGGTGAGAATTAATTGGCTCTAGCTTTTTCCATCAGCTACTTCTAGGTAAGCTAGCTGTCTCATCAGGCATTGATATGTGTATAAAACGCTTGACTTGACAGTACCAGTAGAAGCTCATAGAGCTGTAAGCTGAAAGTAACCCATCAGACCAGTACCTACTAACTCACCCTAATCAAGTAATACCTATGAGAATTGTGACTCCTAAAAATATTCGTAACTCAGTTGCTGAGATTGACTGCCACAATTGCTGCTTAGTTGCTTTTTTCTGCTTCGCATAACCATTCATTGCTCAAACAAGCTGCTTGATTATGTCGTTATCCCAAAACAGGCTGAAAAATGCTGCCAGTGTCATGCTGGTACCCAATGGCACTCCTTGTCTGCTCGCATGCTTGATATACTCCATAGGCCTGAACTCGGCCGGGTCATTTATCTCGGGCTTGGTGGTGGAGGTAGCGGCCTGTAAACTGCCAATCCTGTTCCCAGATCTGTGGGTTACTGCGCCTTTTACCCGTTTTACCAGAGGCACAATATTTGAATCGCATTTTGAAAGAGGTTTCCAAGATCATTTCACTAACATGATTTCTTATATCGTAAAATGTGGGCTTAAGGTACTGGTTTAAATGTGGGCATTTCAGCTGAAGTTGACTGGTACTAAGATGTAGTCTGAAGTCACATAATTGACTACCTTGGTTAAATCATTGATGCTAATACATGAGAGAGATTTTGCCCATGTCTCAGTAGACCAGGGAATATATACTCGATCATGTGGCTGTGTCACATGACCAACACAGCATCATCACTGGATAGGAAAGAAATAACGTAATTTCCAATACCTCCTTACAAAGAAGGGGCACTTCCTTTGGAATAGCCTCCGGCGGACTCAGAGATACAGGGTTTGTGCTGTTTGAAAGACCCCATTAGTGGTACAAATACTTCTGCTGTACTCGAGAGAGTGATCTTATTACACCTAACACCAACTCTTGTATGATACTCATCTACAGTTCACCTGAAATAAATGAAATTGAACCATGTTGGACCATATGAAAGACTCTATGGTGCAATATAGTCTCGTCGGGTAGTGGTGAGGAAACAAAGTAATGTGTAATGCTTTATAAAGTCATTCAGTCTCAGGGCTGGAAAATGTTGCTATGAAGCTTCTGATACTTAATTGCTCTCTAGTTATATAAAGCAGTTTCAACACCCGTTTTTTTTTTTTTTTTGTTAAATAGTAGAATCTATTTGCTTAAAGGTGCAAACCTCCACTATAAGAGCACAGCCCGGCTAAAGCATGGATTCTAGATACAAGGGCACCTCTGCAATAACCACCCCACACTCTCAATTTAGTTCTTAGACATGTTGGTCAAAAACCTCCTCCACAGGCCTAGGGGAAAACAAGCCATCCCAAGTCCCTCTGGTATGGAACCAACTGCACATCCGCCCTCATGAAAGCTCCTTCTGCACAAAACAAAAAAAGCACAAAACAGGACCGGCAGGAGCCAACAAGAAAACCCACACCTTATTCTCTTGAGAAAGGAAACACAAAAGAAACCCAACAAAGGAAACCACCTTGATAAACCATATTCCCAATTTTTCAGCCGGTCTAGCCTTGGCTAGCAGCTAGGAACATAGGGGAGAAC
>NW_003298941.1:771141-812824 GCF_000151645.1 Tuber melanosporum
ACATTGCCAAGTAGCCCAAAAATTGGTAAAAAAGTAAACCCGACTGAGTAAAAGAACCCAGAGGGGTAGAGGAGTATTCACAACCTCACACAGCTTAGCCGAGGTGGCTACCATGGAGGGAGGGGGAGGACAGGAACCACAATCTGGCAAACAGACAACAGCTCAATAACAGAGGGGGTGAGAATTTCGTTTAGCCCCACAATGAGGTTTGGTGTCCAGGCCTATAAAGCTTCTAAAGTTCAGCACTGGAGAGGAGATCGTGAGGTGGTAGCGTGTAGTGTTGACACCCGCCACTACCTTCCCAAACAGGAAGGTGAAAAGCGGGGTCAGGAAAATAGGGGAAGAGAAGCTTGGTAGTTTTAATACCCAGCTGGTATGATACTACACATTCCAGTAAGATGAATCGGAAAAGAGGGGTAAGATAAGTCCAGTGGCAAACTGGTGGCGAATATAAAATCTAGTATTTTGCGAGAGAAAAAAAGATCATGATAAAAAAATAAATACAAAATCACCAACGAGTGTGCCCTCCATTTGCCTTAATAACAGCCTGAATCCACTGTAGCATACAATCTACATGCTTTTGAATATCTTGTACTGTAATCTTATCTCATTCTTCAAAAATAGCCTCCTTAACATCATTTAAAGTTACAGGACATGGTTGCCGTGCATTTATTCTGGATTTAAGTAAATTCCAGATATTCTCTATCGGATTAAGATCAGGAGAATACAGTGGCCAGGTCAACTTAGGAATCCCAAGTTGTGCCATTTGCTCTGCTGTTGCATGAGCCTGATGTGCTGGTGCTCCATCCTCCTTTAATATGATCTCTGAGTCCTCTAAGCCAAACCCACCAGCATCAGCACCACCAGTATCACCACCTGTCCATATAATTTCCTGCTTTTCCCAATACCAAAATGGCCAAATAATAGGAATAAGAATATGATCAATGTATGTTTTTGCTTTAATTGAACCCCAATCCTCCTTTTCCCAAATAACAAGAAGCTTTTTTCCATTGTAACCCAAAATACCACCCCAAATCATAAGAGAATTTTTCTTTTCAAATTTAGGAATCAAACAATCATTTAAATACTCTTCACCTGCATGGCATGTTACATACACTGTTCCCCGCTTCCCTCCTAACCTGACATAACATTCATCGGTCCACAGCACTCTTCTCCATATTTCTTTAGACCATGATTGTGTATTTAATCCAAACTGCAGGTGCTTCATGCGCCGAGTCGCATCCAGATAAGGCTTTTTTCTTGCTATTCGTCTGTTGTATCCTTCCTCTGCAAATGCTGCCCGAAGAGTTTTTTCTGAAGCTTGAAGTCCGATCATCGTAGCAATTTCTGAATAGGATTTTTGACGGTTTTCTGAATTTAGTGTAGCCTCATAAACAAGGCGTTTACGAAGAGGAGAGTCTATTTTAAGTGGCTTTTTCCCCGTTTACGTGGAGTGGCAGGCCCGTTGCATATTCTCCAAGCTGTTGGGACTGAAATACCGTATTTTTGCGCAATACGATCAAAAGTCCACCCTGCATCTGCCCGCAAGCATTGAATTTGACAACGTTGCTTGTAACTAAGGTCTTCAGTTCCAACTCGAGACATCGTGTAAAATACCAGACTTCTAGGTGTGAGGTAAGGACAATCTTAGCTATATTTCTTTCTCTTTTATATATGGTAGACTCTTCTACATGATTCTATTTACTTGACTTACGAGAGCCTTCTCGAAGTTCTTCCAACCAATAATCGACGGGTATTTCTCTCTTGCCACCGGACCTCGCTTACCCCTGTTTTCCGATTCATCTTACCGGAATGTGTAGTACAAGTACAGTACTTTCTATGGGTCCTCGGGGGCTACCGCAATAGAGGTGCCCATCCTTGGCGCGGAGAGGCGAACGCGGCAGTTTGCTACAATTTACCCAAAGCCAAAAACCAAAATAATACGGTACAGATACCCCCCCCCCGCCCATCCAGGACTCTAGTCGAGCACAGCACTTGAGTACTGCGAGATCATGTCAGATCATGATGATTTATCAACCGCTCTTTCCTTCCACATTTGAACGAGCAGTGAAGGGTACGGATAGAATTTCGGCCAGTATGATACCATGATAGGTGGACAGATTAGGATTCGGAGCCCAGGCAATGATGATGAATTGTGTACGAGTACTGTACTGTACAGAAGTGGGTAAGGTACCCCCCACACACAAAGATTCGGAGGCGAAGGCTCGGGCGAGAGGTTTAGAAAGGGAAAGAATCGTGATTGATATTTCAATGCGCCTCACCAGCGGCAGACTAAGTTATGGGACGAGATGTGGAATGGTAACCACTACGTAGTAGCGTCTGCCCTTGGTCTGCTCTCACATTCAACTGCTAGCCTAACCCCACTATGGAAGCACGACGAACTGTAACATCGGGCGTGACGACAATGGCGGAAGGGAAGGCTGATCTGGGCGGTGGTGGGCGTTGTCAGCCCGCCCCTCCTTCGCCGTATATAATAGTTTGCGGTGTTTCCTCCCCCTTAGAAGCGAACTCACTCCCCCTTCATCTCCTTCATCTCCTCTCAAAATTCCTCGATATCTTTGCGAATCGTGTATTCCGATACAATTTCACAGTTTATACACTTCACCATCTCGTGGCTTTTTGTGCCCTATTAAATTAGGCTAGACATATCATACATCCTCTATCACTCGTCACCACGCATCTCTCCATGCGAAGACGAACCCTGAGAACGGTCGTGAGAAATCGCCCATTTCACCGCAA
This sequence comes from Tuber melanosporum, assembly GCF_000151645.1. Taxonomy (NCBI): domain Eukaryota; kingdom Fungi; phylum Ascomycota; class Pezizomycetes; order Pezizales; family Tuberaceae; genus Tuber; species Tuber melanosporum. Next base: position 773,902 of record NW_003298941.1, read on the forward strand.
AGAACGCCCTGTAAAACAAAGGGGACATGTTTTCCACCTCTTCATAAAGAGCTACTCTCGCTTTCCCTCCTCCCGTCATTAAAGTTTGCGATTCTACATCTAATCTGCATCAGAACCTCCCTCTCCACTTCTCCGAGAGCCAAGAACTCCGGTATAACAATGCCCTCTGCTCCAACAACAACCTCCATGTCCCCCTCCGTGTCGACCTTCCCCTTCTCCATGTCTATCCCGTCCGCCTTGGAATCCTTACTCCGCGCTTCCTTTCCTACGGGTCCGGGAGTCCACCAGTAACGCGGGTACGACCTCTGAAAGTTGTCCACGATACAGGCAACCGATATCATGAGGGCCGAGGAGACTATGACCACAGGGACAAGGCCCCACCCAATCCCCCTGATCGCAGGATCGACAGCTGCGAGGAGCGCCGTAGCACCAGCCGGCGGGTGGACGGTTTTGGTGATGGTCATGACCAAACTTGACGAAGCACAAGCAAAAGCCCCCGCAAGCCACACGAGACTATCGAAATTGCTATTGAGCAGGAACAATTTTGTTACCGCCACGCCAGTTGCTGCTGAAAGAACTTGCCCGAAGAACGCGTTCCTCGGTTGAGCTAGTGGACTGTCCACTGCACCGTACAGCAGTATTGCTGCTGCGCCCTTTTACATGAGCCTAAATTAGTTCATGCTCACAACAGCTTGGTAGAGATAAACCGGGTGCACATACATAACTTCCAACAATCATTGGACACCCTCTCTCAACGAAATAGCTCCAATTTATGAAAACCGTCTCGACAATTGCAACTCCAGCAAAGGCTCCCACAAAAGCCCAAGTCCAAACAACGATATCGAGTTCTCCCCCGCGAGCCCCATTTCTATGCCCCAGGAATCGACTTATACATGTCGGGAGCCTCCGGATGATCCTCGGGCTTGGTATGAACGGGCTGATGTAGGCGTCGATATCGAAATTCCACACCTCGGCGGGAGAGATACCGTTGATATTATTGGGATTTTTCATCGGTGGAGCGATAAGTAAAAAGGCCTAAGTGTCAGATAGGGGAGCAGAGTGGCCGATTTTAGCTAATAAGGGGGATTGGAGAACTTCTCCGCGGAAATCCTGCTCAGCGGCCCCGACCTTGACTTTGCGAAAGTTCACAGGGTCCACAAACCGGAAACAGAAAACCTGTGGTAATGCTTGTACCGGCATCACTTTTTATGACAAATGGAAACCCTAAAGGAGCACCCACGAAGATGATCGCCCCGCTTCTCCGCCTTCTCTAAGAACTTTGACCGAGAGCGCCCTGAGTGAGCAAGGAGGGAAAGAAAGCAAAATAAAACTTGGGTTGTCTTGTGATTCTATGATAAAGGACAGATTCCATTACCCTAGCCTCTCCGAGTGATGGTGGGTGTTGCAGGAATAACCTCGTTCCCCAAAACTCTTCACTCGCGGCCTGGCCCCGTAATCAGCTTAGCTCTCGACTACTCTTTCTCCCCACTCCCATTGTTTTCCCTTGTTTCTTTCCGAAAGCACCCGAGGGATCAATTCATTTAATTATTACCGTACAGGGTGCGTTGATACAAGGGACGGAGGTTTGCCAGGCAGGTTGTCAATCCTTGTGCTTGGGTACGGCACTTCCTGCCCGATACAAGTAATCGCCCGGCTACGGCAGAAAAAGGTCGGAGAGTAGGAGTTAGTAACACCGAAATCAATTAGGTCGAGCCACCAAACTCTCCAATCAGAACTTCCGAATCCCGTGTCTCATTTTCCGATCTTCTTTACCAGACGTATGATAGCCCTCGGGAAGTATCATACCTATACAAGTACTCGAGTACTCGTACACCGCCAGTACACGTACTAGTACACTACCGTCTGAATGTATGGGCTCAGGTGTGGACAGATAATCTGCCGTACAAATTTTTGATCCCTATGTTCAAGTCCGCACCCCAGGCAAGAAGCAATACTAGGTAGTAGTGAAATATAAGGGGGCCTTACGGTACTTGTGCTCGAGTACCGGGGGTGATAAATTTTGCCCACCCCGGCCCCACGCCTCTTGGAGATATTCTACGGCGTCCGACGCCAGCTTGAAAGATCGGAAATCAGGGCACTGGATTTGGTGCTTAAGCCAATCGATCTCCGTGTTTCTAAACCATGTTTTCCGTTTTTTTCTACTCGTAGCGAAGGCGGTACAGTACCCGTGCAGCTACGGTTGATGCCGTCTACCATACTGGTAATCTCATAGTTGAGCTGTGTGCCATGTCGTTGGAGTTGCCTCCCCTAGTATGGTCTGGTGCATTTTTTTTATATCTCTTGGTGGGGTTGAGGAGTACAGTACTCTCTTTTTTTTCCCTTTTGCTACCGTACGAGTACAGCGGGGGGGGCAAAAATACGTTCACATTTTACGTAAGCAAAAATACATTGGGTGGCAACCAGTGAATCCTCGCATCATCACCAATACAACAACCCGTCCTGTGCGGATAGTACTGCAAATATCACACCTACGACTATGACCTTCTATCCTGAACTCGAGACTCATTTTTCTCATAAGGATGGATCTGAGTTGACACCATATGAGCGAGGAATACTCATGGGAATGAAGCAGAAGCAAGCTACATTTGACGTGATTAGCAAGGAAACAGGTGTTTCACAACAAACGATTTAGAAAGTTATAAAAAGAGCACGAACAGACCAAAAGTATCAGGGTCAGAGCTTGGTAGGAGGGAGAGGAAGGCCAAAAAAGCTTTCAAAAGATCAAGAGAATGCTGTAAGTTAAAGGTATTATTTATATTGGTATTCAAGTTAACAAAAGTAGGTATGTGATATGGCATGCAAGCATCCAGAATACAGCCATGAGCAGCTCTTAAATACTGCTGCCTCCAAAAAACAGCTATCTACTCGAACAGTCTGTCATTGTCTAAAAAAAGCAGGAATTAGAAAATGGATGGCCAAAAAGCGCTCTATGTTAACTGAGTTCGATACCCGTGGCCAGCTTCAATTTGCACGCAAATGGTCTCATTTGATGGCAGATGATTGGAAAAGCTATTTTGCTTTTAGTGATGAGACATATGGGCGCAGAAGGGCCAATAAAGGTCGTTCTCAGTTGTGGTATTTCTGGAGCTCTCGGTTTACGCCAACTCAATAGCAGCGATGCTGTCAGCCTAAATATTATAGCCATTTTGTGAATGCCTCTGCTCGTCAGGCTCAGCGTAGTATAGGAGTAATGGTAAGAGGTGAAATGACGGGAAAGACAAGAACCCCATTAATCCGAATGAGTGGAGATCCTAATACTGAAAGACAAGGTGTTACTGGCGGTGTTTATTTACTAATCTTGCAATATGAGTTGCCGATTTTGGCCCAAGCAGTTCCTCTGGGTCAGACATTCTATTTTATGCAAGATGGTGCTGGTATTCATCGCTGGACTCCTGTAAAGAAATGGCTACACTATTTAGATCGTGAAGGAATTGAAGGGCACCTATTTAAATAGATCAAATAGCCTCCATACTCTCCTAATCTCAATCCCATTGAGAATATATGAAGTGTAATGAAGAGTCAAATGGTGCAAAGATACCCTGAGCTATTGCAGATGGATATTGGAAGGCTTGGAGTTTCTCAGTCAGATATTCAGACTGCTATTTTTCTTGCTGCTGGAAGTGTTGGAATGAGATTGCAGATGAAGTTTTTGAACAGGTGGCAGCAAGTATGGTTAAGCAGATTCAGGCAGTAATCAAGGCAAATGGATAGTATACGAAGTATTAGGTGCTATTGCGTTTCTGGATTATGATTATCACGTACTTTAGGTTTCTTGAGGTTTGTGGTTGCTACCCGATGTATTTTTGCTTACATAAAATGTGAACGTATTTTTGCCCCCCACTGTATGTTCTTCGCCACTTTCCCAAAGTAGGTAATTCTGGACTATGGTACTCAGCACTCAGTTTACTTCTTACTGAGATTTTACTATATGGAAGAAGCAGTACCGGGAAAGATGCAACAGGGAATGCCTCGATTAAATCATAAGAGAAAAATGGACCTAAGTTCAATTCCCTCTTGTGTCGGAGTTTTTATTTTATTTTAATTTATAATAATAATAATATTATTATTATTTTTGTTTTTTTTTGTTAAATCCGCGGTTTATTTGTAGCTAACTACAGGAAAAATCCATGGCAAGCACCCTAAGGTATGGCCTGAAAACCTCCTTAACATAACAAAAGAAACTTCATTCACTCCTAAAACAAAACAAATAAATGATAAAAATCACTAAACAAATATTAGGAATACCAGAACCTGATACCTAGGAACCACCCTAAGTAGGGTAATCCCACTTGGAATCGGAATCTCTGGTCTCCAACACCCCCCTCCGGCTCCCTTACGGGGCCCATGCGTCATCATATATATCAATCTCAGTTGCGTCCTGTGACTACATTACCACAGAATTGAAGGTGTTAGAATAACACCATATACGTCGCCGCTGTTTGTCCGACCGAATCCTGTTCACAGGATATATGAGAGGGGACCTTCGGCTAGGCCTGGGAAGTAGAACGGAGTAATTCCGTCAACTACCCAGAGAGTTACTTGGCTTCAAAGACATGACACATTTGGCATGGGCTGTAAGTAACAGGACAGTTTCGCACAATGAGATGGTATCAAATAGTAAACGATCTCTACTAGAGACCAATACAATTACATACACCAGAAGAGTCTAGAACTCCAAAAGACACTACCAAAGAAGCCAACGAACTTCACGGAGTGTTGCAACTGGGTTTCAGAACACATTGTAGCCATGGGGTGATTCTCAATACTACAATAGTTACTAAAACCTACTACCCAGAGAGCAACCAAGGGTTGCCGACCAAGGGATTAATTACCAGTCTAGTGGAGTGGCTTCCTGCGAGTGAATAGGAAGTTATCCAAAGAAAATCTATCAGTTGGGTATGAAGTTACAAAGGATCGGAATCAAATGACCTATGATAGTTGAAATGACGACCACCTTTGCAGATATAGCTATGGATAAGACTGATTATTTTATCAATGGTGAAGACAATTGGAGCCAACTCAGTTCGACTTAAGGACTAGGCCATAAGTCTAAAGACTCTGCTAATTGGGATATTACTATTGGGGACAGTACGTTTCCTAAGAAATATCGTAATTACTGAAGAGGGTGTGATGGTTTTCAGGGTCCACAGGTGTTCGCACCTTGGAAGAAAACTCGATGTTGCGAATTACGATTGAAGAAGTACATAGTTATATGATAAATAAATGTAGTCCACGAACACTCAGACGCGGAATATAAATATCGAAGTGCCTCCCAAGCTTTAGACATCATCAAGCAACGGAGAAGAGACCTTAACAATATAATATTGTTTTTACGATTCTACCCTACTTTACCTATTTTACTTTGCTCCTAGTAGTCATAAACGAAATGAGCAAAGTCCGAGCCTTCCTAGACAATCTCCGTCTACAGAAACGAATCTCAATTGGCCTAGACAACTTTGAAGTCTATCAAGTTGTCTCCGCCTAATAACAAGTCCCGTCACAAATGAAAATCACTACATATCATCACGATGACAAATCAGCATTCCTCGTAAATGGAAAAACCCCCATCTTCACTGGAAAGTTAATCCTATTCTCTATCACATAAGAGAGAAAATCTCCCATCAGTTTCTTGCCCGCCTTACCCCCCTTCCACAGCTCCAACTCCATACCCATGTCAAAAACTTGGGGGGGGGATGTTTCTTCTCGACTCAGAAAGAGCCGAGCATTGCACAACATGGTCAAAAGTCTCCAGGTATTTGAGGCACCTCCCACAGGTTATGTCCCAGTCCTGATTAGACCAGTCTGTTTGAGCCGCGAGGTAACTTTTGTTTGCCCGCATTTGATGAAGTCTGGAGGCTATAAACTTAGGGAGGGTCATAAAATACCAGCATTCCCTAAATGGAGGCCTATACTTGTAGTAGGGTAGGAATTGCCATTCCACCCACTTTCTATGTATCTCATTCCTAACTCTCTCCCTGGCTTTGAAGTGAACCTCGGCCTGGGTAGGAGTAACCAAAAGGAGTCTTGAAGGTCGCATATAATAATATTATTATTATTATGATATACTTGTATCACGGGGTCCGATCACTGAGCCAATAATGTTCCCACCCTCCAAACTCCAATGTGAATTTCTCCTCTCACGTAACTTATTTTTATAAGTCCAAATCTCGATTATATTGACCTGTTTTATTTCCCGAGCATCTAATTAAGGTTAAGGCTTTTGCCTTTTAGAACTCTAGTGATCAGAATTTTTCTTATAAAATAACCTCCAATTATGTGAATCTCGATGTCAAATTGTGCTATACCGGATTTCTCTGAGGCAATCTATGGTGGTGAGTATCATCTACCTGTTGGAAACGAGCATTTTTGATATATGGAAAACATGGGGGGGTTCAATTTCTCTTGCGTCTATACCAACAAGGGACTTATCGAGGTGACCGAATATCATATCAATTCGCGGGCATCGTAGGTGACGGGTAACGCTATGCCGCGGACCATCTTATAAAAAGTATCATGTTGTTTTACCTCACGACACCGCATGAGTACGACAGAACATACCCAGCTCCCTTACATTCCAAGGCGGTATGCCCCCCCCCCCCGAAGCGATAGACTATACTACCTGAAACCCAACTCAGCCAGCCCACACGGTTCCCGAATAGATAATTAAAACCATGCACGATACGACCACTCCCTTTCCAAAAAATACCCAAAATCTCACTCCAAAATCCACTAGTGCCAAGATCCTTACCATGAAAGCTCATTACGAAAACGTGAAAATCCACCATCCAACATGCCCCCATGCTGCAATGAAGTAGATCACATCCGGAAGCTCAGGAATACCCATGGGTGGGTGGGGGATAAATCTAATTTTGGGATAGACCCCTTCTTGTGCATGAGCTGTTATGGCTTTGTTTTTGAATCCCTCACTTGTGCTCACCCCCCCCCCCCTTCCTGGTATGATATAGGAGGTTTGGGGCGTATGGTGGGGTGGTTCAATGTGCGTGTGCTGACTACACGATTACTGTATCATATATAGAAGTGGTTATATGAAGCGGTCTCGTCTAGGGGGGATGTTTTTCGGCAAGGTTCTATAAACAAGCACCGAATCATAGGGACTCACTCGAAGAGGGGTGTATAAAGAAATACGGCGCTATCCATCCATTCCTAGATGATGATTATGACCTATGTCTCCTCTGCTTGCGAACCGACCCTACGCCACTAATACCAGGGGAAGAAAGAGATATAAAGGGAAAATGAAGACTGGCAGACCAAGATTTAAACTTTGGGGTGTCAAGACCAGATGCAAACCGGTAACATACGGAAAAGTTACGACTATTCAAATGAAGAAATATAGCACAAGCAACATACAGTAGTAGTCTCCATCTTCTCCTTAAATAAACAAGTAATCACTCCCGGTTCTTGCAAGCCTCTCCCTCCAATTCCCCTCGGCATCCCTCCACATGGCTTCCAGCAGCACCCCTGCGCTCTTAATATTAAACTGCGGCAACAACTTCCATATATTCCTCAATGTCACTCTGACGAACTCCCTCTGGTACTCACTCGTTGCCGCAGCTCCGGCCAAAAATATGGGCCAGACTACACCCTTGAAGAAGACGGACCCGGGCTCGAAGCTGGCAATGTGCGTGATAATATCGTCGACGAGCTCGTCCGTCTTGCGCACCACTGACGACGATGAAGGCGTGAGCACTTGTAGGGCGAATATGTGCACGGCGCACTTGTAGGCGCAGACGTGGTGGTAGAGTTCGCGCGCGTCGAGGCGCGGGATGGATGTTCCGGCGGCATTTTGGTTAAGTGAGGGGAGGCGCCTGTTTACCCAATCTTGGGGGTTAAAGTTTGCTATTCTTGACAGGAGGGTTTGTATCGTGGGGGAGGTGGTAGTGGTAGGGGGGGTTTTGTGTTGCGATACTAGGGATATTACTTGTAAGAGTTCGGTTGGGCAGCCGAGGAAGGAGTAGTGTTCTGCCTGTTCGAGAAATTTAAAGATCTCTTCTGGGTTGCCGCTGGTGCTACCCCATGAGAGGGTGTCTGTGTCAGCACCTCCGGAGAAGGCGAGGGATTTTCCGATTATGTCGATGCTTTATGTGTCGTTAGTATTGATATTATTGAGGAAGCGGGGATACATACGCGGCAACATGAGTGATTAATACCCCCAACGACGACGAGAGATTGCTCCTCTGCCTGCCCATGCCCCCGCTCAACTGGATCAATCGCCTGGCGCCCCGGAGATGTATCTTCCACGTATCCTTCCCGCTCTCGAGCGCTTCAAAGAACAAGAACAGCAGCATCGCCGCGAGCACAGGCTCCCGAACGATGGTCGCACCATTGCCATCGTAGTCTGGCTTCTGCAGGTCTTGTGAAAGTGAGTTTATCGCGCGGCCTTTGTACACTAACGAGTGGGTTCCTTGGAAACCGGTGTTGTTGGAGTAGTGTCTTGCGGAGACAGCGAGGGCTGCATGAAGGAAGGGAGGGTGCTCAGCTGCGAGGGAGAGGAGGTTGCGGTAGGGATTGTCTCCATGGCGTTCGAAGAGGATTAAGTCTCTGCAAACTCGCTTGTCGACTAGGGTGTATGGATGTTTTGTCAGTTGGATGTGCCATAAGGGGAGAGAGTGTAGGTGACGTACAGTAGTTTAGATAATATTTGCTCGTGCTATCGAGATCTCCGAAAAACTCTGGATTGAAAGGTCTCAGCCAACCTCCCCGAACACCGCTGCCACATCCGACCACTACCACCCTACCCGGGTCCTTCTCTTCATCACTCCCACCCGCCACGCCCCCCCCACCACCACCACCCATCGTTTCTGTCCCTGCACCCTCACCCTCCCCCTTACCTACAACCTTCCCCCGACCACCACCATTACTACTCCTCCCATCCCTCTTCCTAAAAACAACCACCCCCCCAGCTTTATTACCTCCCCCCGACCCACTACCCATCCCATTCTCAGGACTACTGCTTCTCCCACTAGAATCTTCCTCCTTCTTCACCTTCACCACCACCGCCTCACATCCAGAGCCCCCTTGCCTCGAAGGCTTTGGCAAGGGGAACGTCTTCCCCATCATCTTCCCGCGCGAGGCAACGCCCTTATTCCATACCAGCGGCTTCTTATATCCCAAGCAGTCGAGCCCGTGCCTGTTGGTGCACTTTTCGCAGTGCGGGAGTGCACGGTCGCAACGGACACGACGGCGACGGCAGGTGTAACAGTCTACCGCTGCGAGCATTTGCTGGGTTGTTGAAGTCAGGGTGATTATTTGGTTGGTTCTGGTTGGACCCTCGGGTCGGGTGGTTGGATGAAGGGGGGAGGAGAGGTGGAAGGGTAGAAGGGTAGAAGGGAAAGGGAATAATGTGTTTGTGCGGGTATCTGCTGTTGGCAAATATGCGGTATCGGTGTTCTGGTATACTTCGTGCCGGACTGGACTGAACTGGATCGGATCGGGCTGGAGCGTATCGTATCGTATCGTATCGTATCGTATCGTATAGCATTGGATGGTGCTAGACTATTGTTATGATAGAAGGTTGTGAAAAGCGTGTGTGATGATTGGTGGCACGAACGTCCCGTAGCGAACGCAACCAGGCGTTTAAGCTGCAAGAGATGAGATACGCTGTGCTATATATCCCGCCATTGATGTGCCACTTGGGTCGAGTTGGGAGCGCCCTCACTCACTTCCCACAGTGAGAAGCGTTTGTGCCAGGCATTAGCCCGATTATGATAGAAGCGTTAAACGGTACTATATATGACAGCGACAAAATGGTGTCAGGTGGCGGAACTTCCGACGTGGGTTTTACTCCATTCCTTTCTCTCTTGTCTGCCCTTCTTTCCTCCCTTCTCGATCGAGTGTTGGAGGTGAGTAGCTACGATGAACGAGCAAGCTTCATGGATAAGCTAACTAGGCCTACTATACGCTTTCTCAAAAGACTATACGCTTTCTCAAAAGTTCACAGCGCTGAGGCTACGTTAGAGATGTTCGTACGCACACCTCCCTACCTACCTACCGTACTCTCGAGCTTGAGCTGTAGAGTGGTTTGAATAGCCCACAACAGTACCTGGCTCGCGTGGGATCGCGAGTATGAATGAATGCTTACTTTCCCCTCCCTCTTCTCTTTTCAGTGTGTTTGGGCTTCATGTGAGTGAATCTCACACTACGTATGTCATCTCATGCCGTATCGTATCGTAGATCGCACGAGGTAGTTTGCTTTGCCTCTGTTGTCCCACTTCCAATGCTCACATATCAATGCCTAGAGAAGCTAGGGTGGAGCCAATGCCTGGAGACCGCGGGCACTATACAAGCTCGATTAGCGTTCACGATAGAGAGATTTTTATCATATTTTATCTTGCAAGCACCGGTAGGTCCGGCAGCGGGTAAATTTTATAGAATTTTGTAGATACCAATATGGGAGATAGAGGTTAGGATTGGGCAGCGTGGGGGTCAAATCATGTCTTGGATTGTCTTGGGGACGGGTAGCGTCTCTAGGTGCAGGTACCGGTACTGTACAGCACTGTCAGATGCATACGATATGCTGCGGGTGTTGTTCTTCTGTAGGGCTGTACTCGAGTACCGGGTTGTGTACTGTAAAGTACTGTGCGGTATGCACTGCACACACAATACCGCACGGTTACCCGTAGGGATTCCGTCGATTGTCCAATACCGTATCCCCGGTTCTGATTGCTATTGCAATGCTGCGAACCGGTCTGGTGATTGGACCAGACTCACATAGGGATTCCCTAAGAGGTGGGGTTTCGGGGTTGCAGTGAGCGAGCGCTATCATACAGTAAAGAGGGAAGTTTGTGGACTGAAGCGCTGTACTCGAGCACAGAGCGGAGCAGTGCAGGCGATCGTCTATAACACGAACTCAATTGTACGCTGAGCTGTACTGATACAGTGTCGCAACTGTGTGCTCGAGTACTGTACGAGTACGGCATCGTGCAGTCGGGGTGGAAAACTCTTGGTCTGGGGAACGGCTGGGTGTGAATAATTCGCACTAGGCTACGTGATATGGAGGGTATCGTAAGAGCTGGAAGAATTGAACCTCGTGGTAAGACGTTGGAGTTGCCTCTCCTGGTAAGGTCTGTTGTGTCGTGCCTCGTTATAGTACGAGTACGGTATTTGACTTGGGGAAGGGGTAAAGGCTAGCTTTTTTTCTTTTTTCTTTTCCCGGTATGATAATTCCCTCCCCTTATCTAAAGAGGGGAATTCTGGACGTCCTAGCGTGAGGTTCAATTGATTAGCCTACCCCCAGTTCTAACGGTCCTCGTAGAGAATTGCGCGAGTATAATACCATAGATAACCACTTACACTTGATTTGCGCTATGCTGGCTATTGTTCGAGGTGTCAAGCATTTCCGCAGTTGCAGTACGAGTACAGTACTACACTGTCGCTCGTGGTCTAGCCCTTTTTTTCTACAGAGCAATTATTTACCCATATTTACAGTTAAACTTGTTCAACGGAGGGCTCGCGTAGTCTGATATAGAAGGGAGCTATCAATGGGGTTGCCAGAGGTTGTCATTCGTTGAAGTTGGCATTTGGGACCCTCTTTGCAAACTCAGTTAGGTGGAATCGAGGTGCCGGACCGCCAAGACATGGGCCATTAACTTATGTTATGGTAACACCGCCCGGGCTGACAAAACCCCCACAATACTCCACACGTGACATGTCTTCATTTCAAGACATGCAAAATACTCCAGCCCCTTCAAGCAGCACTTTCCCTGACGGCACGGGCGCTGCAAAGTTATGACCTACGGTACTCGAGTACAGTACACGTGAGAGCTTCTTGCATCCTATTCTTTCCCGTTTTCACAAAGGTGCCAAGCCCTCCTGCCTCCCTGCCCGTGAGGAGGAGAGAAAAAAGAGGGAGAGTGAAATTATTATTTTTGCTCATCATGGGACTGGCGGGCTGCAGGTTTTGGCCGATTTTTCCGAGATATTGGTGTTGACGCTTACTTGTTTGTATGTGTGACAGTTATGCATGTGTGTTAGGTAGGGTGGTGGATCGTACTATATTATGAATTTTGGTGCATAGGTTGATATCTTGGAAGAGGCTATTGCATCATATGGTTGCTATGGCACCGGTACTCGAGTACGAGTATTATACTGTACAGTACCAGTGGGACTAATTTAACTGGAGGGTCCCGGAGGGAGATGGGCAGATGTTGTGTGGCGGGACGAGAGAGATACAGCACCGGCAGGTTGCTTCTGGTGCTATAAGAAGAAAGGAAAAATGGCGCCGGTATGATACAAGTTGGAAGGCTTAGCTGTACGTGGTTGACCTTGCGAGGTTGGAGATGAAGTATCATGCCCATACCGGAGGTGATAGCGTAAACTGTGCTAGACAATGCGAACTATGTACCGGTAGACTACTGGTAGACTACGCGTACTCGAGTATGATGATGCTGTACCCGTATGGAATTATTCGTACGATGGACTCTCTGCCCAAGCTGGTACTCGAGTACTGCTGGTGAGACCAATAGTCTAGCCCGGACACCACACAAAAGGCTAAGATATCGATAGGGCCAGTGGATTTATAAAAAATCCGAGATTGATGGTCTGTTCATAGTGTTTCAACCACTGGTGCCCAAGAACATGTTCCTCAAAATTTTAAGGGTTTTGAGAGGTGGTGAATTCCGTTGTCAAGGTCTCTTTTTGCTTGTTTTTCGTTACACTTACCACGGTCTCCAAGTTACTCGAGTATTCAGCTTAGCGCCACTATCGGGGAGGGAACAGCGAACAGGGCACCAAGGAATCTGGTGGCAAACGTCAAATTTGGTAGGGCTGTTCGTCGTCCCCTCTACTCGATTACTGCTGGTACTCAAGTGTTAGAATGTGAGTTTACCCAGCTAATGTAGAGTACCGGTGCTCGAGTACCGGTATTGATTGGTCTTCCATCCAGTTTATCTGAGCCCACTGTGTTGAGCCTCCCTCCAAGTTTCTGCTGATCGCAATGGATGGTTGTAATGATCGGCGGTTTGTTTGAATATGGCACACGTACAGTTTGAGAGGGGGGGAGTCCTGCATGGCTGGTAGCCACCAAAAATAAACCCCACCTGAGCTTTCCGAAAGAAAGCCACCATGATCCTAGCGAGGAACGAGCGGAAGAGAGGAAAGAGAGGGTTGGTGGAAAGCTGAGGTCACGTAGTCAGTCCTCTCTCTCTCTTTCTCTTCTTTCCTTCTTTCTTTCATCGATTCCTTTCCCGTTTCATCCTTTCTATTGACCGGTTATTATACTTTTTTTCCCCTCCTTCCTCCCATACTACCGCACACTCATCCTATCTCCTTCGGCTTGCTTAGTGGCTTGTTTACCTTTGCGCCGTCTTGGAAGCACGGAGGATACGGTAGGGACGATTGATTGACCGAACTGATCCTTTCGTTTCCTTCTGCTTGTTCAAGTCCAACGTCAGCACGGAAAGGGAAACAGGAGTTTCAGCCTCACCTCAATCTCACCAAATACCACCACTGCAGCTTTCCAATTAATTTAACCCTACAATTCACTCAAACCCCGAGCCGAGATCGGAATAATAGAAAATAAAAAAAGTCCTTTTCCATCCCGCCGAGTAACGGTATTACGACGAGCACCTCAGTAGCAGCAGCAATAGCGGAGCCAAACGGTTGGGGACAAAATAACACTCGGGCATCATGGTGAATGCGGCCATTCTCGTGAAGGCCAACTTGGCTCTACACATTATCCAGGCGTTATGGAGCGTGGTGGTAATGGGGGTGGTTATAGCAAGCATGTCGGCGAAGGGTCCAGCGAGTGGTGCGATAAAATACATGTTTACAATGGTGAGTTTTTCCATCCCCTGTTTGCATCTGCACTCCTGTAGACTGCCGTGAAAACTGACGATGGCTTTTTGCCCGTGGCAGTGTTGGTTTGCGGTTCCGGCGCTGGTTTACCTGACCCAGGCGCCTCGGTTTCCGAGGACAAAAATGTTTGCGCACCCGTACTGGGTTATTGGGGTTAATACTATATTCTCGGTGTGTTCTTACTTGTTTGCTCCTTTTTTACGCTCGAGGGAAACTGACTGGGAGTAGATTCTTTGGTTCGCGGCCTTTGTTTCTGTCGCTGGCTACACTAACGGCGGGATCTCTGATGGAGAGGGGAAAGAGAAGGACGAAAAGATCAAGAAGGAGGGTGGTTGTGCATTGTTTCCCGCTGGAACCGGCGAGGACCCCAAAGCATGTAAGATGAACCAAGCAGCCGTCGGACTCGGTGTAATTCTGTGGTATACATCCCCCTCACTCCGCATGCCGTTCATCCCTCAGCTCCGTTTTCCCTCATTAACTCGGTGCAGGTTTTTCTGGCTTGGAACTACTGGGATCGCGGGCTATGCCGCTTGGTATTTCCGCCAACACAGCGTCTCCCCATTTGAAGATCTGAGCCCGGCGGGGCATGACATTGAGGAAACCACCAAGGATGCCTTTAGTTCTAACGACGAATATGCCCCCATTAACAGGGACCGGGATGAGGACGATGGTGACAGCAGATTCTCGCCATCCCATCATGAACGTAGCGGAAGTGTGACCAGCTACGATACCGGTTACGATGCTCACCCCGGCAACCCTGTTCCCTGGGGTGGCGAAGGAAGCGCATATAACGGAATCGGAGGACATGGACCTGTGGCAATGGGTGGGAACAGAAGAACCCCCTCGGGATTGAGCATGCCTATCGCTCCGGATGAGGATTATAGCTACAGGGGAGCGACCACGAGATAGGATGTTATTCGTTTTCCTTTTTTCTTCCGATATCCTTTTCTTTTCTCTTCCTGGCTAGGTTTTCCTTTTGACTCTGGTGCGGATGGGACGGGTTATCTCCTTTTGCGTTTTATATCCTTTTGCGGCATGGAACAATGGAAAATGGCTTTTCAACTTGTATAACATTGAGTACGAATGGGGGATTTCTTGCATTGGGTTGGCGGCCGATCTGGACAGGGGATTTGATCAAAGGAGGGAACTTGGATATGGCGGGGAGGAGGAGGGGGAAGTCGTTGATATCATGTTTGGGTGTTTGAGATGGTGTTTTTTGATTAGGCCTTTATTAATGGAGCTATGAGTTTCTCTCGGTATCGTGTGAATTTCAGAGAGACATCTTGTCAACACTTGACCACTGAGACGCCCGCTCCTGGAAATTCGAGATCGTTGGTACGAGCACCAAGCAGCAGTTAGCACAAACCCCTGACGCTCTACCACTGCTACGCAGTACTGGGGTTTCCCACCATATGACATTGATAAAGTTAAGACGTGTTTGCTTGTTTTTGAGCCTCGGTAGCTGATCTATGGAGATACTTGTATGATACGTTCGGCGTTAGGCCAAGCTAAGACGGGAGATGCCGTCTTGATGGTAGTAGGCCAATTGAGACACCAACCCTGAATAAACTTTCTACAAGTACGAGTACAAGTAGGTTGCTAAATGTAATATATTGTTATTTTGGCAATAATTATCATAGGTTGCCAAAGTATTACAGGTACTCGAGTATGGTAATATGGAATTTTGAGGGAGATGAGTGCGCTCGGGGGTACTCGTATACCGGTGCCTATATAGATTACGAACGAACTTATTAGGATTGGTGTGGTAAGCTACTATTGGCTTATCAATTGTTTGTTGACAAGAGGTTGCGGAGGTAACGGAGGCTCTGCGAGCAGGGATGGGCTCTGATCTGATAACGATAGCGTAAATCTGATAACCAGGGGGGACATCGAGCGGTAAGCGGAACTGAGGAGGCTAAAAAAAAAGACAAGAAAGAAAAAATAAATTTGTGCCCCCTGCTAAAACGAACTTCAATCAATCAAGGACCACGCCGTGCTTTTTTGCCCCTCCACACCCCTCCATAACTTGTTCTCCTCTCAGTCTTTCACCGTTGATAGACATCTCCACTCACTTGTTACGCCCTCTTCGTTCTATTTGGATAGAACGTTGAAAAGTTGAAATAAGAGGACAGATTTCTGGGTTTCATCTTCATCCCTGCCTGTGTTTCTAATAGGTTTTTTTTTTTTAATTCTTTTTTTCTTCTTACTTTGCCTTGCATTTGCAGACTTTTCACTGCCACATCTCTCCCAATAGTAAGCTTCGCACCTTTGCTTCCTTCCCCCTTATCAACAGCCCATTCCTCCTGTCACTTTCTCACCCAACCTTTTTTCCTCGAAGTCAGGTTTTCTCTAACTTTCATTCAGTCATATAAACTATGGTTTCTGCATCAAAGGCTAGGCGTGAAGCCGAGCGTGCTGCGAAGCGTGCTGCAGGCGGTGGGGAAGACAAACCGAAGAAGACCGCCGCTAGCAAGCTTGCTCTCACACCTGGTTCATCTCGGGCTGGATCTAAGGCGACTTCCAAAGCGTCCTCAGTGAATGGTGAAGCTGTTGAGGGTACGGACGAGAGGGCCTTGGCCAAGCTTGAGAAGCTTGCTTTGCAGGAGGACGAGCACGGGCTTTCCGACCGTGTCACTACTGGTGTTCTCTCCTCGTTGGAGTCGTCTCGCGATGCTAAAATTTCTTCCGTCTCGCTTGTCTTCCATGGTAAAGTTCTTATCCAGGATACCACACTCGAGTTGAATTATGGTCGCCGATATGGACTGCTTGGTGAGAACGGTTGCGGAAAATCGACTCTGTTGAAATCTGTTGCTAAGCGGGAGTTTCCTATTCCCGAGCACATTGATATCTATCTACTCAATGAGCCTGCCGATAAGACTAGCTTGGGAGCTCTTGACTACGTTGTTACTCAAGCTCAGGAAGAGCTGAAGAGATTGGAGACATTAGCTGAAGAGACATTGGAGAATGAGGGTCATGATAGTCCGATTCTGGAAGACCTTTATGAGGTTCGACCACCCCTGACTCCCCCATTTCCCCGCCTTTCCAACACGTTCGGCCCTATCGGATATCATCCTGCTATCGGTATTTCTGGTGCATTTCAGAATCACTGACAATATGTTTAGCGTATCGACAGTATGGACCCCTCGACATTTGCTACTCGTGCGTCCCTCATCTTGACCGGTTTGGGTTTCAACCCTGAAACTATGAAAAAGCACACGAAGGACATGTCCGGAGGCTGGCGTATGCGTGTTGCATTGGCGAAGGCTTTGTTCGTCAAACCCTCTTTACTTCTGTTGGACGACCCTACCGCTCACTTGGACTTGGAGGCATGTGTGTGGCTTGAGGAGTATTTGAAGAAATGGCCACGTACCCTTGTTTTAGTTTCTCATTCGATGGATTTCTTGAATGGAGTCTGCACCAACATGATCGATATGAGAATGAGAAAGCTTATCTACTATGGCGGCAACTACGATGCGTGAGTACTTTCCTTGCAGCGGCTTGTGCTTTTACGTTTGCTGACACCTATGGTTTTATAGCTACATTAAAACCAGAAGTGAGCAAGAGACCAACCAGATGAAACAATACAACAAGCAACAGGAGGAGATTGCACATATTAAGAAGTTCATTGCTTCCGTGAGTAATCTCTTGTGGAATGTTGCGGTGCTCTATGCTTACGTTCTCAGGCCGGTACATATGCCAATTTAGTTAGACAAGCCAAATCTCGTCAGAAGATTCTTGACAAGATGGAGGCAGATGGTCTGATCGAGAAAGTCAATCCTGATCGTGTCTTCTCTTTTCGTTTTGCCGACGTCGAGAAGCTCCCCCCGCCGGTACTTTCGTTTGATGACGTTACCTTTTCCTACTCTGGTAATGCTAGGGATAATCTTTATGAAAACCTTGATCTTGGCGTGGATATGGACTCTCGTGTGGCACTTGTCGGCCCCAATGGTGTTGGGAAGTCGACCCTTCTTAGAATCATGACTGGAAAGCTCCAGCCGACAAACGGATCAGTTAGCCGACACACTCACTTGAAGTTGGGAATGTACTCCCAGCACTCGGCTGAGCAGCTTGATCTCACCAAGTCGGCTTTGGACTTTGTACGTGACAAGTACCGAGAGAAGAGTCAAGATTACCAGTACTGGAGACAACAACTCGGAAAGTACGGTCTGAGTGGAGATTCTCAGACAGCCTTGATGGGAACCTTGTCCGAGGGTCAGAAGTCAAGAATTGTCTTTGCCCTTCTTGCCATTGAGTCCCCAAATATGCTGTTGCTTGACGAACCTACCAACGGTTTGGATATTCCTACTATCGATAGTTTAGCGGAGGCTATCAACGCGTTCGATGGTGGTGTCGTCGTCGTGTCTCACGACTTCAGGTAGGCACCCCTTTTCAGAATAATTCATGACATCGTATACTGACCGCTTTACCCAGGCTTCTCGATAAGATTGCTAAGGATATCCTTGTGTGTGAAAACAAGACAGTTAGGCGATGGGAAGGTTCGATCGGTCAATACAAGAACCACCTCAGAAAGAAGATGCAGTCTACCGGAGCTGTCTAAACAAAAGTCCTTTGTGTATTCGGTGTTTTCTTCCTTTTTTCCTTTTCTCTGGTCTCTTTCCTCCTCTTTTCCCTGGACTACAGAATGATAGAACGTCCACTGGACTGGTGGGGTGGGGTTGGGAGGTTTATCAAATTACGCTTGACGATAGATCGATAGGTCTTGAGAACGAAATGAGAGTTTTGTTAGGGTAGAGGCGATGAGAGTAGCTGATGACGATAATGATTACAATGATGAATATTTTGCGCCTGCTGTGTTGCATTCTGGTGACGGTGATATTTTGTGGAGTCTTACAGAGGCTAGATGTCTAGTTTGCGGTTGGTCCTCGTGGCAGACAAGTAGTATTTGACAATAGGGGTGGTGAGTTTCTTCTATAAGCGCTCAGATACGCACGCATTTTTCGCCATATATTTTGTTATTGGGTACGGTATCATACTCGAGTACTTTTTGCCTGCTACGGGTAAATACTGTGCCATATTTGCAGCGGATTCCGTGGAGCCGGTAGCCACATATTGTCACTCGTAAATTAACTATCATAAACCGGGTGTGATAGACATTGTCATAAGTTGGGCGTCCGGTGGGCCACTCTAAACCTTCGTTTTGATCCTGATTCTTGGGGTTTACTGTATTTCGCTCAGGAGCGGCGTGTCTAGTTGACACCAGAACTCAACGATCGATTTACAATAATAAGAATAATGGGCTCAAAAACAAAGGTATTCAAAAAAATTGGAAAAGCATTTTTAAAATAAAATAAAATGAATATCAAAGCCCAGGTGCCAATTCTTAATATATGTATATATATATATATATATATATATTGAGTAACTTTTGTTAAGGTGGTTTTCCTGATACATAATTATGATGATGATTACAAAAAAAGTATGATACCTTAGTATTTATCCATCAACCAGTCAACTTACTGTATGCTGCTGCTGGGGTGCTTTTATTTGCATAGATTACGGCATGCGGATTTTGAATGACTATAATATATAGCTGCAGGGTACAACTTGTATTTTGCGATTTTAACACTTTTAAAAGCCGAGGGCGACCAGACGCACCTTATACATCCTCCGAAGTAAAAAGTGTCATACTATAACTACCGGTACTCGTACTGTGCCTCAGAGAAAGGGGACACGAGAATGCGGGGAGAGGTTTCGCGGGTTGTGTGTGTGACCTTGGCGTGTGGGTGGGTTGAGAATGGACTGGGTGGACGGGATTTGCTGGTGGGGAGGGTACTCTGATGGGAAAGAGGGGTAAATTAGATGGATGATGGTAGCGGTTGAGGTTGTGTTTTAAATGGTTTTCAAGGTCCGCTTAAATTGGGGGAACTTCACAGGTTTTGTCGGTAAGCTGTTATGATAGTATAGCTATTGCACCGGGGGTCTTTTTTCTTCTTAGCATTGACAATTGGAATTGCTGAATTATGAGGTTTGAAAAGCTTAGCTTAACCCATTCATTCTCCTTCACCACTAGTGTGCAAGCCTTCCCCAGCTGCATCCCTGCAGCTTCCCCCGCAATTGGCTTCATATAACTAGGGGATCCCTAAGAGCATAGCTAATCCACGTCTAACAGTTGCGGCCACGCTCACGGCTACCACAGCCCTCCTCAGGAAGAAACGTTATCACCATCATCGACAACCATGGGCGGCGGAACCCCCTTCTCAAATGCCTCGGCTGGCACCTCCAGCTACCCACAACTAAACTTCACACCAAAGGGCCAACAGATTCGCGACATCTACCAAGAACGCCTAAGGCAGTTCACCGCGCAGGGGCAATACGAGAGCAAGAACCTCCGCTCAATGTTCATTAGTGACAGCGAGGACTCCAGCGAGTACGTCAAGCTGCAAGTCTACTCCGTCCCGGACCTGAAGCGTATTCCGTTCGACGAGGCCGTTAAGGGCAAGTTCAAGAGCACCTCTAAGGGCCAGAGTTTTGGACCGTCGTGGTCGACGCATTGGTTTAGGGTTAGGATCACCGTGCCGACGAGGATGCTGAAGCAGGAGAGGCTGGAGTTTCACTGGGATGGGAATTGCGAGGGGTTGGTGTGGACGAAGGAGGGTGAGCCTGTGCAGGGGCTTACCGGTGGTGGGGAGAGGGTTGAGTATCAGATTCCTGAGCAGTGGAGGGACGGTAAGGAGCATTTGCTTTATGTCGAGTTGGCATGCAATGGCATGTTTGGGAACGCTCCCGGTGGGGACAGCATCCAGCCACCGGATCCGAATCGATAGTAGGTCTTCTATTTCACAATGCTTAAGTGAGTTTATGGTAATGGTGGCTTGCTGGGTGGTGTGCGGTAGCTTCCAATTGACAAAGGCGGATATTGTCGTGCCGAATTTGCAAGCTCAGGGGTTGTACATCGACTTCTGGATACTGGGAGATGCATCGCGGGAGTTTCCTGGGGATTCTTGGGTATGTGTTTTGTGTCCCCCCGCCCGCCTGCTTGTGCACTTAGTGCAGGGTTGGCTAACGCTACTTTAGGAATCGCATACGGCTACCCAGGTTGCCAATGATATCGTAAACACTTTCGTTCCCGGATCTCAAGAGTCTATCCTGCGATGCCGGATGATTGCCGCAAGATACCTTGGTGGTAACGTTGATTCTGCGAAGGTTTACGATTCGGATCTTGAGCCAATTGTGTATGGAATTGGACATTGTCATATCGATACTTGCTGGCTCTGGCCGTTTGATGAGACGAAACGTATGATTACCTCCCCACCCCTTTTTCTTCTCTTGCCTGTGTCGGATCATAATTCAGTGTAATACTAAGTAATTGATTAGGCAAGGTGGCGCGCTCATGGTCCTCTCAGTGCAATCTCCTGGACAGGTATCCGGAGCATAGATTCACCGCTTCCTCTGCGCAGCAGTACAAGTGGCTTGAGCAGTACTATCCCAAGCTCTTTGAGAGAGTTCGCAATCATGTCAAGAAAGGCACGTTTCAGTATATTGGTGGAAGTTGGGTCGAGCATGACACAAATATGCCGAGTGGGGAGAGTTTGGTGAGACAGTTTATCCTTGGACAACGCTACTTCCAGAGCAGATTCGGGGAGAGGTGTACCACCTTTTGGCTGCCTGGTGAGTTTGTCGTCTGAGACATGAGTGAGGATAAGAACGAGAACTGATGAAGAAAAAAGACACCTTTGGATATAGTGCGCAATTGCCGCAGCTGTGCAGACTTGCGGGAATGACTAGGTTCTTGACGCAGAAGCTTTCATGGTACGATTTTTTGTTTCACAACAGATATTTTGTCTCGGTAGCTAATTTATATAAATAGGAATAATATCAACAAGTTCCCACACACAACTTTCAACTGGATTGCCCTTGATGGGTCTCAGGTCCTGTGTCACATGCCTCCAAGCGAGACATATACTGCTCAGGCACACTTTGGCGATGTCAAGCGGTCAGTCACTCAGCACAAGTCTATGGACGAGGATACCACCTCGCTGCTTGTCTTTGGTCACGGAGATGGTGGAGGTGGGCCCACCGCCGAGCACATTGAGAAGCTTCGTCGCTGCCGCGGCATGAGCGACACTATTGGTCTCCTTCCTCGTGTTAAGATGGGTGATAGTGTCGACGATTTCTTCTCCCGGTTAGAGAAGAAGCAGGGGTCTGCAAAGAAGTTCGTGACTTGGTACGGAGAGCTGTACTTTGAACTTCACAGAGGAACGTACACTACCCAAAGCAACAACAAGAAGAACAATCGCCGAGCCGAAGTGGCATTGAAGAACGTTGAACTATTGTCTGCATATGCCAGCTTGAGCAGTATCTATGGATACAAGTACCCGAAGAAGGACATAGATGAGTTATGGGAAATCATATGCTTGTATGGGTCCCCCCTGCCCTCGTGCACGCACATGCCCCTTGCTGACAACGACGTACAGATGCCAATTTCACGACTGCCTTCCCGGGTCATCTATCGAGATGTGCTATCGGGATTCTGATAAACTTTATGCTGAGCTTTTCCGGAGGTGTGGGGAACTCATCGAGGAATCCGGTCTGGCTCTTGGTATTAAGTCTGCTCCGGGCTCTGACACTAAGCCTTTTGCTGTGAATACCCTCCCTTGGGACCGCACGGAGCTGGTTAAGCTTCCGAAAGAGGTGGCTGGAGCTTGTCAGAAGGGGGCAGACGGCAGCGAATACGGCTTCTTGGGGACTGAAGGACTTGTTCAAGTTTCTGACGACGGTCCGAAGGTTACCGGTAAGTTTTCCTCGGCTCAGGAGCAACGCCCGTGCTGACATGGGGTATAGTTACCGAAACTGCAAAAGATGTTTACGTTCTTGCGAACGATAAACTGCAGGTTACGGTTGAGAATGGAGTAATCACCAGTCTGATTGACCGCGAGTTGGAACGTGAGGTCATTCCGGAGGGTGCTAGGGCTAACCAGTTGGTTATTATGGATGACAAGCCCTTGTACTGGCAAGCATGGGACGTCGAGGTCTATCACCTAGAGACTCGTCGGGAGTTGCCCACGGGCAAAGTTTCCGTTTATGAGAATGGGCCATACAGGGCCAGTGTCCTTGTCGAGACCCAGATTAGCGAGACCAGTTGGATCAAGACCATCATTAGTCTTCAAGCTGCAGTGAATGGCGCGGGTAGCCTTGTCGAATTCGACAACGAAATCGAATGGAGAGAAGACATGAAGTTTTTGAAAGTTGAATTCCCCGTGGACGTTCACAACACAGAGGTATCAAATCTTGCAATTAATCGAAAGATGGAGGTTTATAGCTAACTCCCCAGGCCTCCTACGAAACCCAATACGGCATTGTCCGCCGACCAACTCACTACAACACCTCCTGGGACATGGCCAAATTCGAGGTCTGCTGCCACAAATGGGCCGACCTGTCCGAACACAATTTTGGCGTGTCCATCCTCAACGATTGCAAATACGGTTTCGCCACGGTCGGAAACGTCATGCGTCTCTCCCTAATCCGAGCTCCGAAGGCGCCAGACGCGCACGCAGACATGGGCCGTCACACATTCCGCTACGCTATCCTCCCGCACCACGGGCCAGTGGGAGAAACCACCGTTCGAACAGCCATGGCTTTCAACAACCCGCTAGAACCGGGCCATGTTTCAGCCAACGAAATGGAGAACGTGAGAGAGCTTTTAGAGACCATTAGAGTCGAAGGAGGGAGTAAGAGCATAGTCCTGGACACCGTCAAGAGGGGCGAGGATGACGAGGACGTTTCCACCGGTGGGATTCCAACTAGGAAGGGACGGAGTCTGGTGCTTAGGTTTTATGACAGTCTTGGTGGGAAGGGGTCTACCACTGTCCATACGTATGTTCCCCACCATCCTCCTTCTTGATTATCCATTCGGGGATGTGGGGGTACTAATGTCTTGGAAATAAAATAGGAGATTACTCGTCAAGGCGGTTTATAAGACTAATGTCCTCGAGGACGATATCTCGGAGGTTGCTCTGGCTGAGACTGCAACGGGACACAAATGCTTTAAAATTATGCTGAGACCTTTTGAGGTTGCGACGTATAGGTTGCAGCTTTAGGCGCTGCGGGGGACGGTTGTGTATCGTGCTCAGTTTGGCGGTGTAATGGATGAAATGAATTTGAGACTTTTTTTAAAAAATGGTTTATCGTGCATACTCCATGATATCATGCCGGCGCGCTATTGTACTCGCAGAGTGATGTGCCCTTGGCCGTGCAACCCGGTCCAAAGAGGACTTGGACCCCACAACCAAACAAAACCTCACATCTTTATCACTCACCCACACAACCACCACAAACCTCATTCCCAATCACCCAACCACAAATGATCAAATCATGAACAAATACATCATAACAACAACAACCCCCCCCCCCCACCCCTTCAAAAAAAAGCCACACATCTGTCTCCCTGAGTGTATTCAATACCAAAAGACAAGAATAAGAGAATTTCACTCATGGTTTGGGGGCATTTTAAAGATAAAGGTGCAGGTCCCTTTGTTCCTATTACTCAAAATATCAATGAGACTGAGTATGGTAGACTTTTAAGAAGACATCCTTTTCCTGTTATTCTCCGAATGGTTTCCCTGTGTATACAACTTGAAGATATTCTTTTTCAGCAGGATAATGCTCCTGTTCATAAGGTGTGTTCGGCATACACATTAAAATAGTACTTTCTTTTTATTTGGGCCCTGATTGCTACACCACCATATATGAAAACGCTATTTTTCTTAGGACACGTGTTTTTGTTGTTTTTGTTCTTTTGTTCTTTTGTTTGTTATGTGTATTGTATATTTTTTTTTTTTTTTTTTTTGGGTTGGGGGGGGGAGTTGCGCTTTCGCGTTTTTGCATATGATATTGCTATCCTGTGGTAGGTAAAATAGGTACATTTTTATGCGTGCAATGGTGTTTGTTCATCCTTGAGGTGGGTAAATTGGGGTAGGTAGAATGCCGTGCAGGGTAGATGGTAAAAAGAGATCCCGAAAAAGGTTTGGATTAGTAAACTTCCTACTGTATATATATAGATAGCACTTCTCACTTTGGTCTTGGTTTTGCCGGTACTGCGCTGTGTTTGTTTGAGAAAACTATAAGCCGCGAGTACAATCTTATTATACAGTACAGGACAAGGATTGCTCGAGGTAAGACAAGGAAACTGAAAGAGAATTGGATAGAATACATTATTATTATACAGAGTTTGACAGGGGAGACTCGTTTTCGTTTCATCGTTCATTTATCATTTCGGTTTTTGGGTTTTTTTCCCCAATTCGTTGTTGTTGTGGGTACCAGCAGTGTGAAGGAAATTGAAAAGTAAAGTAAGAGTAAAAAAGTAAAAGTGAGCGAAGTGAAGTGAAGTGAAGTGAAGTGGAGCAAAGTCGAGTAAGGAAAACTGGAGCAAAGTATGGTAGAAGCAGCAAAAGATCAACGCCGGGGCATTATGAGAAAGGAAACTCGTTTTTCCGTTGTGCTGGAGGGGCGTGCGGGTGTTCTTTTTTTTTGCCTTTTCCTTTTTTTCTTCTTTATGGCCATGATGATGGGAGCTGGGAGGATGCATCATCTGGCTAGCAAATGTGTGCAAACCAGTTACTATCCCAATCATTTATTTGTGGGATTTCCCATTGAATCTTGGGCGCATCTAGAAGCAAAAAATCAGTCGCGATTCGACAACTAACACGCATGGCGGACACAAACCTTCGAAACCCCCAACCTGAGCAAGCATATTCAGCCTAATCGTTGAGACTCTAACCAATTCTTCCCCAATGCATCTGAAATCCAATGTGCTAGGCTTCTTATGTCTTCCTAATAATCCTCCCCTGCCTCCGACACCTGCTCCGACAATCCCGATTCCCGTTCCTTCACCCATATTTCTTCCTCTCCCTTTTCTGATATTTCCTGCCGCGTGTTCGAAAGGTGAAGATATCTTGTTCAGAAGATTTTTGCGCTGCGAGCAGTTGCTGCCGGAGGAGCTACTGCTGAAGAAGGACTTTAATGACTTGAGGGAAGATGCAGCGGTCGATGTCGACGAAGAAGATGTCGCAGATGATGTGAGTGGTGAGGGAGAGTAGTGGCGTGGAAGACGGCGGCGGCGTCGTTGGGTTTTTGTCGCTCTAGGAGCTGAGATTGAAGGCATGGCGCAGAGTAATTGTTTTTCGTGAAAACAGTAAAAATGGATAATGAATTGCAGTGCGTGGTGTGGGGGTGGGGTGGGGGGTGGATGACGGAAGGGCGGGCGGGTGAGTATATAATCGTTTTGGAAAAGTGCCGGTTGGGGTCGAGGAAATAATTTAAAGTCAGTATTGATGATGCATTGGCCTTTCTGTGTCTCTTTCTGCACCTGCGTACTCTATGGGGAAGAGAAGAGAAGAGCAGAAGAGCAGAAGAGAAGAGCTCGGTCCAGTTATTCGTCACACACACCCATGTGTGGTGAGTGAGAGGGAAAAAAGTGGCATAGGTCAACTCTCTCCTGCAAGTGTGTGCTGTACCGCAATGTATGGATCACTCTCCCACAAAGCAAACCAAAGCATACACATGGCAGGTTTGTATGCTACCGTTGAGATGATCTTCGCTTGTGTTCCCTTCCTCCTCCCTTTCGCCCATCCTTCACTGCCCTCAATGCTCATGGAAAACGAGAATACCGGACCGTACTTTTGTCCAAATTAATTGGTAGTTAGGGTTGCTCGGTAAGTTGGCAAACCTGGTTTTGGAGTGGAGTTTGCAAGGATTAGACTCTGCCCTATGGTTGATGGAAGGTGTGGTGGGAGGAAGGGGGACGGGATGAGCGTGACCTGTCAAAGCTGTGCGATCGGCTGTGAGTTTGGACTCCGCCAGGGGTTTCACAAGTACAGTGGACTTGCAATAGACGTTATTCTTCCATTTTGTTATATTGTATTATAACTATTCTCTGGGAAGCCTTTATTCTCCGATTGGACAAGGCTTGGTTTCGGTGGTGTTTTGTACCATTTCGCTTCGTAGTACTAAGGATGATACGGTGTTGCATTAATAGGAGGATTGCTGGTTTGTGATTGACTTTGCTGGCCCTGTTTGCTCTCTTTCTGTGGCTTCTTCGGTGGGTCTGATTTGGCGCTCTTGGGGCGATAGGTTTGGGGGAATACAGCACAGTACGAGTACTGTACAGTACCGCATTATCCCGGCGTTTCCGTTCTATCAATAATTTTGATGCGAAATTCGGGAATCAACCTACGAGTACTCGTACTGGGAATCCTATCATACACTTTCTTTTTCCTCTCACGCTGCAATACGCTATCTGCACCAAAATTAAATCAGGTACCGATTCCACCCAGATACGCCACCGTTAATTCCTTTTTCCAGGAACGCCGTGCCCATTCGTTAATTCGATAGCCCATTCGCGCCATCCATCCTTCATCTATCCTCATCACATATCACTTTCCCTACGGTACTCCGGAACCCGCCATTTCATTTTCCCCTTTGACTACCGTAATCGAGTGAGAATATTCAATTCTGCACTTAGCTGCCGTATATTTTTCACATTATAACTCTTTTCTAAGAACTTCGCCTCGCTAGCGAATCCTCCCTCGGGGACGCCCTACCGGCCCTGGATATAAGGTACCGTTCATCCCATTAGAAGTCTATCTGGTCAGCGAAAAACCCGCACTGCATCTTTGTATCGATTCGGAAGGTTTCCTTGTATTGGACCGATAAGAGTGGTGTACCGGTATACAACTCATGAAGCGTGGCCTCCAACAGCGGGCCTTATTTGAAGTTATGGGCGATTAGTTATTGTGGATGTGCTCGAGTACCGGTATTGGAGGATCCCATCGACGGGGCTGGACTGGGTAGTGTTTGGGAAGAGGTAGGAAATCCGACGAGTGATAGTGCGTGGAAAACCCGTTTGGTGTTTTTACTGAAGTCAGTAACACTATGGAGAGTTCTGACCCCCCGGGCGGAACGCTGATCCTCGTAGCGAATCCAGGCAACCCAAGAAAAGGAGAATCATGCCACCGGCTCGGCCCTGGAGCGGTCCGTCTTCCTCCTCCTTGCGATATCGTATTACAAATTCGCAATCGAATCGAACGCTAGTATTCAGCTAACAAAAGTAATATTCGCTAATCGAAATGAGGGTATAAATAACTCGGTAGTTTACCGTCTGTTTCACCCATTGGAGGAAAACCTGCTGATCTCGTGGGAGAGGTTTCACGTGCACCTTTCTGTCTATCCTGTGTTGAAATAACAACGGGTAGAAACCCTCTCGAGCTAATTGATCATTGGCCCGTCGCGCTCTCCAGTAAGTCAGACGCCCAACATATGATACTGTACTCGAACACTCGGGCTCATCGGAGAGAAAAGGGCCTACCCTTCATGCTGTAGGACAGCAGAATAGGCGGTACGGTACCAGTAATGGTTCTCCCGCATCCTAGACAGAAAATCCAAACAAGCGCAGCCTATGGTCCAATGGTCTCACTTCAAATGAACTCTCGCTTCCCATCACCGCAGATGACCATTGCTTTGACGCAGAGTACGTAATCACGGGTAATTCTAGTACCGGCATATTTCTCCCGACCGATCTACATGCTCTTGCATTATCTCGGTGACCTGCACCGAGTGAGGGTCCATGTTAGGGATGTTTGGTGGGTTGAGTCTCGTTGGTTAAAGGACACCGTTGTCAACTGTGGGGTGGCTTGCGACCCTTTCTCCAATCATCCGTTCATCCCTTTGGCCAACCTGTGGTATTCGTCTATTCGCTCATCGAGGTTAAGGTATTGGGCAACAAGCGACACTCCACAATGTGGGTTCAACCTTCAGATGGTGACCCACCAGAAGTGGGAGGCTCCGCACTTACGAAGGCCAACATAATCCCACTGGCGCGCGGAGCAGTCTGGTTTTTTTGACCACTGACGCTCGTTCAAAACTGGAGGTGGGGATATTTGGTCGCTCGACTTTTGGCCGCCCAAGGGTTTGAGGCACTGCCAAAGTTCCGCAATGAGGCGAACCGACAGCCAAGCTGTTCCAAGATACTGCGATAGCAACAAGCAATCGCGAATCAGTTTTCATTCAACTATCCGCATTGACCCTAATCAAACATCAGAACCGGGATCAACGGTCCAACGGCAGAAACGAGGCAGAGCAGTGGAGTAACCGATGGACTGAGATGCTCGGATTTCAAGTACCGGTACTCGATTTCGTCGAGCAGGATAATTTGGGGGTTTGATCATCCCCGACCGGTGCGCCATAGCCCTTGATGTGGTGTTTTGGATTGCACCGAAAAAGAAATGTACTCGAGTACTTCATGACAAAGGAGGCTGGAGGTAGATTGGTTGTCCAAGAGAAGGGGGTATTCTGGTGTCTATACTTAAATGCCTTGCATAGCGAGTAACGAATTGCAAGGCTACATACGCGTTAGCGCAGAACGGACACCTATCATACCAGAGACTACAAGGTAATTACAACTCCTGATGCACCTGGGTACGAGTAGAGGACGTACCGTACAAATTTAATTTAGCGAGTCCCAGTAAGCATAATTTGATAGACGAGGCGAAACGGGTGGGTATTCATGCTTCCGGCGCCCAGCCCCCGACGCCCCAAAAATCGGGTCCCTGAAGGGCATTCGACGTATCTTCTTCCCCACCTTCTCTGTCCCACAGGATTGGGTTATGCCCTCGAGTGATATGTGATGTATTCAGCTGCATTAATTTCCAGGTCAGTTGTACTCGGAAGGAAAAAGACACCACAAAACCGGGGATCCTCCAGAGCTGTTTGAGACTAGGCCGCGGGGATGCTCGTGCAGAATCCATGTCTTGGAAAAGAGGATGGGAAGTCAAGACTTCCGGTTCGTTGCCTCGACTTGTCCTGTGCGGGGTACATCCACAAACTGATAGGCCCGCGACGGGCCGGATGCAGGGTGGCTTGTTTCAGGATGTACGCATCGGTACGAGATGTGAGCTCTCTTGTTTTTCGGCAGAGAGGTAAAGATGGAGAACCTTGTTTACTTTAAAGTTTGGTTGTGTTTGCTAGTTTATTGCATCAATCAAACATTGTATCTCTTTATCAAGCGGAGGTAAATGAAACTACTCAGAAGCGAGGCCCAGGAACACAGTCAGCAGCTCGATGCATAAACACTTAGAGTAGTGGCAGGGGGATTACATCTCTTGAGATAAAGGAGGGCTTGGGGAATTTATTGATAGGAGTTGGCTTCTAACTCCGGGAATTGTCTTGGAGCCCATTGGGAGGTCTCACTTATCGTAATAGCAGGCCCAAGCTCCCTACGACTGAGCGCCTTGAATTCCTTCCGCGGGCTTTGGTAGGCAGCCTTGCATCCCGGATATACATTGTTCCCCAAATGAGCTTGTGCACTCATGATGGCCTGGAGCGGTTCAGGGTTGACATCGGACGAATAACCTCTTTGCCTGATGCGTAAGTTCTGTAAGCCCTCCCCTCAACAGTTTTGGTCACCTCCAATAAGAGCACCCCCCCCCCCCAGGTATAGTGGGTCAAACTGCGCCGAGTGTCTGAATATGAGCTGGGGGTTTTTCCCCATCAGTCGCAAGTATATTGTGTGATTGTTCCAGCAATTTTAGGTATACGGGTCGCGGCACACCCTAATGTGTGGGGGTGCAGTTGAGTTACAGAGGAAAAAAAAGATAAAACATTTTTTCATGTCTCGGTTTCTTGACGAAGTTTCGGGTTGGCGGTCTCTAGGACTGAATAGGTTTTAGCGGATTTAAGTCGAGAGAGAGAAGGAGGTTTTTATGGTAAAGTACCCTTTGGGGATGTCGCGGATGAGTATCGGATCGTGAGTTTTCCCGTACTGTGGCTGTGGAGGACAATTCGGTAGTGTTGGAAGTCGCACTAGATTTGTAATTTCGCTTCGGATACGGAACACAGAGCTTGTGTGAGACCATGCCAGACAATGTAGACATATTTCGCCCTTCAGGGGGGTTTGGGGTACCACGATAACTCGAAAAAACGGTCCTCGTTCTAGGACGATAGAGCTCCTTGAGGCTCTCATTAAGGTCTGGCGTTTATCCCTGAAGCAGAATTTTCGCTGGGGGTTTCGCCCCTTTTCCAAGGAAGGAGGAATTGGGATGCCCAGGAAATAGTCTATTTATTCTGATTCTTCCAGGAGTAGTACTGGCTTGGGAGTACAGCACTTGGACATGTATGCTCTTAGCAGACAAACACGCCACGCCAGAATATTTTCATCCGGTGGATCCCAATCCGTCGTGGACCTACCAGCAAATGAAAATGAGCAAAGATCATTTGATATTCTAGAAGCATATGATAGGCTCCTAAATATCTTTCATGAATCAGAAATCATATAATCTCACTCGGTGCACATACCACATCCGGCAGTTGGGGTGTTAGTACAAGGTATCCCGGGTCATCCTGAGGTCTTTGCAGTAGACAGAAGGACTTGTATAAAGAGTCCTCACCCACCAGCACCTTTTTTCTCAACGCCTAGCGTACAAGGATGAATAGCGAATCAAGAAACCAAAAGTAGATCTTCAAACCTGCATGTATCTAAATGCTATCTCTTTCTCCGCACCCCAGTGTTAACTTCAGCCCTACCATCTCATTTCTCTGAAATAACGACATGGGCCTCATTCCGATCCTCACCACCATCTAATTTACTCCCAAAATACTGGTGCTGGCGTCATCACCCTTCCCGCACACGTCTGTTGCAACAGGGCATCCAGCATCATCACAGCTATGACTCTTCGCACACCTAAACAGCTGGTATTCGGGCATGCAACCAAGAGTTATTCCCGAAGAAGCACAATCCTTGGCTTCACCTATCATATGTTGCTCTTGGTTTCTTTTTCCCTCCCTGTCCTCTCTCTCGGGCCCTGATACGAGGAGACTGAGCCCAGATGGGCGGCAGGCTTGCCGGTTCGGCGGGACATGAGTGATATCGTCCAGTGAGTCACTGGTATCATTTTGTGTGTGCTTGGAAGATCTGGAATCTAGCAATTAGGTGTCACGAAACGAGATATCGCACCCGGTTAATGGGTTCGCTTGGGTATGGGACCGGTGAAGAAAGTGCTGAATTGAGCGAGATGCACACACTAAAAAGCTAGCACATACGGTAACCTATCTCATTGGACCTCGCGCCCAAGAAGACAAAAATGGGATTCAATTTATCCATCAGGTAACAGCGAATAGGGGGGGCTTTGGATGAATGGATGACGAAAGGCCTATTTCGTGACTGGCTGGCTGGTGGCTCATGGTAGGGACCGTGCACATCTTCCGGTGGATTTGGAGTACTGTAGCTTGTTTTGGTGCAGCGGAGTGATTACTTAATTGTTGTGGTATGGGAGGTTAGTATACGCACTCAGGGAAGGGTTCGATAGAGGAATGGCTCTAGAATGACCTGATAAAAGAGCCACCCACTGAGCCATTAGCAACTTAAAGAAAAAAATGTGAGGGAAGCATAACTGACGGCAGGAAAGGCAATCTATCTCCTAGATTCCAGCGCCCGAAGAAGTGCTATGATACTAGCACGCAACCCTAGAATGCCAAGGTGTATTATAAGGGGTGCAAAAGACATGAAGGCTGGCATAGGAAGGAGATCTGCACTACCCGGGAGATCTCCCGCCGGCCTGAAACAGGTGCATATTGAGCGGGGTAGGATGCGAGACAGACGAAGCCTAAATATAAATCCATACTCGATCTAGAGGTCCCACCTTAGCGTTCAAAATCCCTCAAGTCATTGTCGCCATTGGGGACAATTTCAGAGCTAGAAAGTATCCACGCAGGGATGGCAACAACACAAATTACATACCAAGACCTGATACATAGATCACCAAGATGCGATATTCCCTCCGCGATCTCTCTCGCAGAGGTGGGTTTGGGATGATCTATTTCTCCCCCCATAGCTGCGAGTCCACCATACCAAATCCGAAAACATCTGCGTCCGCATGCTTTTACCATCACTCGATTTCCATGCGACCAGCAATAGACCAATCATACCAGCGGACATTTACCAATACAGTGAGATGAGGTAACAAGGCACTTCCGGCTCAACACATTATCCTAGAGGGTGTATATCCTGAAGGGTACTAATTCCAAGCTTTCCGATATTGAAACTTTGTAGGGGGCGGACAAGCCCACTGGCCTGGTGCCCTCAGCGAGGCTTGGCACGGTTTTGCCTGCTAAAGTGGTGGAGGGCGGGTAGGTTTTGCTATCAAATCTCGCCGCGCCTCGCTAAGGGACCCCCTGTCCATAGCCATTTATCTCTTTCCCATACCGGGTTCTTTCCGTGGTAAGAGTTTTTTATTTTACTTCTCTACGAGTATATGAAATGCTTTTTCTTCATAATATACCTATTTCCAATACTTCCAACCATCCAACTGGGTTCTGGCAGGGTCTGGATGTTATCTAAGAGGGTTAGCTAACGTTTACTGTCACCAGTGGGGACCTAGCACATCCTGCCCACTGGGGAGCCTGTGGTACCGACTTACCCATCCTGGGCAGTAGTTTGGATGGGTACCGTAGTGCCACCCCGCCCCAGGCAGTGGTCCGGGTGGGCGCCGGTGTTGGACGGAAGTGTTGCTTGGCTGCTCACCGCACATTTCCCCTATGGTAACGACTTCACAACCCTAACCCTCTTGGCATATCAACTACTCCGACGCCTCTACGGAGGTACAGCGTATAAGTTTTGTAGATTTTGCTAGCAGGGGTTTGCTGCCGGCAGGGGGGGCAAGTGCAATAAATCAGGTATAGTGGCTTGGCATACATGCCAAGGGCTTCAGGAAACAACTGAAATGGAAGTCATAGAGGTGTATTCTGTTTGAATGAAAATTTATCTAATATTTCATGAAGAGGCCATTGGCCTCGATAACCGCCTGACACCGGGAAGGCATACTTTCGATCAGCTCTCTGAACTCATGCTGCCCAACCATCCTCTAAGCTTCCTTGACTGCATCCTGTAATCAATCGTATGACATATTCTCAGGAAAATTATCTTGCAGATAATTTTTCATAATATACCATACCTTCTCGATAGGATTCAAGTCAGGGGAGAAAGGTGGCTAATAGATAACCTCAATCCCTCTCTCCTGAAGCTCAGCAGTAGTATTTCCTGCTGCATGTCCCAGGGCCCCATCCTGCATAAGTTTTAAATAAATTTCATCGCGCCGACACAATTCCATATATCCATGAATTACTAGCACAGTATGTACACAGTAACTTTCTGAGTTTATAGACCTCCAATCCTTCTCCCAAAATATCCTAGGACCTTGTATATCACTGTGAAAACAACTCCAAAATATCCATCCCCATTTTCTTTGATGCTTTTCTACTATACATGTTGGATCCCACTCCTCCCCAGCCCTCCTTGTAACCTAAGTCCTTGTATGCCACCCACCTGTAATCCATGTTTCATCTGTCTACAAGATGGAATTCCACTGCTCACCAGTCCAGTCCATATGCTCCTCAGCCCATTGGAGTCTTATAATACGGTTTCGTTCCGTGATCGGTGGTTTTTGCATCACGAGGCGTCAGTAGACCCCTTCCCTCATCAATGCTGCTCGAATAGCAGTTCTCTCAACTCCAAAATCTAGTTCCACAACTAGCTACTCGTAAGAAAGGTGTCTGTTCCTTACTGACAGGTAAATGTAGGTGACAAGATCCTCAACCTGTGCTTTAGTAAGCACTGGAGGCCAACCAGAACACTTTTTGGGAGTCGCCAGGCATGCAATATTGGAAGAGCATGCATAGCCAATTTGGCGAAGAGAGAACCTGGTGTGTTCCTAGATTTGAGCATATTTCCAGCCAATAGCACAGAGTAGTTGACAATCTCGACACTGATCGCGGGTTAAATGGAACCCTGTCGGAGGTGGTGGGGTGGAAGAGTTACTGGCTTGGACATGTCTCTTCGTTTGTATATAGTTAAGGCCCCTCGCGGTGAACTTACCAATAAACGTCTCTGACCCCAAGGATTTTCTCTGTGTTTGCTCAGTGTTTGCTTAAATAGAAGGAGTTGTGAAAAATCTTCACTCACACAAGCAGCCAAACTACCATACTGGATGTGCTGCACTTATTCCAGCCTGCGGTACATCCCTGCCAGCAAAATCTATAAAACTTATACGCTGTACCTCCATATATTTGACTACTGGTTAGTCCTACACATCAAACACCATATACGACAACCT
Organism: Tuber melanosporum; assembly: GCF_000151645.1. Lineage (NCBI taxonomy): Eukaryota > Fungi > Ascomycota > Pezizomycetes > Pezizales > Tuberaceae > Tuber > Tuber melanosporum. The sequence goes on from NW_003298941.1 coordinate 808,854, forward strand.
GTGTGTAACCGGTACGGGTACTTGGTTATTGGTTTTATTTTAAGTATCGCTTTGATACTTGGTTAGTTTTAAGTATTGTTTGATACTTGGTTTTGTTTGTTTAAACAGTTGTTTTGTTTTGGGAAATGTAACCGGTACGGGTACTTGGTTATTGGTTTTGTTTTAAGTATCGCTTTGATACTTGGTTAGTTTTAAGTATCGTTTGATACTTGGTTTTGTTTTATGTTTTGTTTTAAGTATCGCTTTGATACTTAAGGAGTTTTACCAAAGTGTATCGATTGATACCTTTGATTAGTTTCGTTCATGTTAAGACATGAACAGATTTGTGTATTTAAAGACCGCCTGTTTCTATGATAGAAAGGGCAGACTTCGACAGACAGTATTACAATATACTTGGTTGAACAGTTACTTCTTTGTTTCTCAGTACACCCTCGAAGCCTCCTTTAGTTCTCAGCTCTCGCCTCCTCTCCGGAAGAGCAGGCTACCTGCCAACTACCGTATTCCTTACCGATAACGTGATTAGCACCTTGCGAACACGTTACACTGTGCGACAATACCTGCGACGGCTCCATGTTAGGGTATTACCCCTATCATATGGAAATACCAAATGTCCTCGGCCAGAGCATACCCTCAGTCGAATTCACTTATTCTTAGCCAAAGTGGCACAATGGGCAATAGTGAAACTGAATGTGATGGAGAACACTGTATATGCTGGAAGTATGTGGAAGTAGATTGGCATGATCTAGGGAAGGATAAAAGGCAGCTTGTTTTCCCTTTGTTAATTATTGTCGTTCATTCATCCAATCTGTCACTCTTTCCTCCATTACCTGTATTTGGGTCATATCAGTCTTTCCTGTTTTTTTTTATTTCCTATTGTTTTCTTTGTGAGAATATTTCTCTGGTTAGGATATTGAAATTCATCTTTACATTTTTGCCCTACTATTTAAGTTAAGTCAACATTGTCCAAATCGCTGCTGTAAACCTTGTTGTTGAAAAGTCGGGGTGCCTGTTCATCACAGGCATATATCCATACACTGCTGGCTGTCCAGTCCATACCTAGGAATAGACAGACTGGACTCCTGGGTTCACTGCCTGTTCCACATACATGGTCTATCCTAAGTACAATTCCTTTATTCTTCCGCTCTGTATGTTTTTCCTTTTTTTCCTTTTTTTCCTTTTCTTTTACTAACTTACTTGATTAGTTTAATACCATTACAGCAATATATTGATCTATTTTAATGTTTCTTCTTCCTTTTTTCTCTTTCTTACTTCTACTAGTTGACTCTGCTTTTCATATCCTTCCATTTTGCTAAAGTCTCTCCCCATCTGTTAAAGCTCCCTTTTCTTCCCGGTTAGTATAATTTTCATTTTTCATACTATAATTAACTAAAACTATTTATAGAAACGAGTTGGGCACTGAGCTTTCAAGTCAGTCAAACAAATAGAAACTGTTATCGTGGACTTGCTAGGTCAGCTTACTAGTACCACACATTTAAGTGTAAGAATAAGCATGCACATTGTGAAGATGTGGTTACTGATGTGTGTATGTTTAAAAACAGTTTTTTGAATTTTAATAAAACCTTTCTGTATTTGTATGGTCTCAACTGGCAGGATACTGAAATTTTTACTTATACACTGATTCATTCTTTCTTATAATCCTTAACTTTCAACTATTACCTGGCAATTACTATAGTTTACAATCTTATAGTTACTCTCTTGAATTATTGTACGACTATATTATTTAGTAACCAGTTTAAAAATTAGACTAGTACTATGCAGGTTGAGTTTGAGAAGTTGCTTGCTTGAACCAGAGCCACTCAGCTCGATGAATTGGTAAATACTTCAAGGAATAAAGTTGGCGCGATGTTGGCTGGTAGATTATTTTTACTAATTATCTATTATCATTGATAAGTTTCTGTTTTCTTTACTTTTTGTTTACTCTTATGTTTTTTCCTATCTCTAAATTATTTGATAGGATTTGTTATATTTCTACAAAGTATGAATTGTATAATAATAGCTTTATTACTTATATATTAAAAATGTTTTCTTCCTCTTTTTTGCTATCATAATTGCTTATAGTTCTATTACTACCATGATGTACTCTCTTATTAATATAACCTTTGAAAGTTGTACTTGTGTTGTAATTTTCTTTAACATCTCTTTTATCTATATAGTATTTAACATCTCTATTGTATAGAAATAATTTCAGTTTCACTACTTCCTTAGATGGTTGAGGAATTCAAGTTTGTAATCCAATAATTCAATAACATAAATATACTATTTAGAAAGCTATTTCTATAACTATAGTAAAAACTTGCTTAATTTACTAAACTACTAAGGTTATCTGGTCGATAATAGAAGTTAGTTATATTACAACTATTTTTAAATAATCCTTATTAAAATAATGTTTATAAGGTTAAAATATCTAATAGATTTTGTAGATGCTTGTCAAACTGAGGAAGTAAAAATACTTATAGAATAGAATAAAAATAAATATTGAGGATTTTATTATAAATACCTGTCATTTGTCATAGATAGTTTATTGGCTACACTTTCTAGAAAGTCAGAGTTGTAATAGATATTAATAGAATAATATGTGACTTTCTGCTTTCAAAGTTCTTATTAAATAGTTAGTATTACCTATACAGACAAACTAAATCTTTCAGAGTACTCTAAGAAGTAAGAGTTCAACTCTATATTATCACAAAAAAATATGAGAAAGTTAAAGATTATGCTTATCAATAGGATTTTTGTATACTTAAGTATTTATAAGAGGAAAGAAAAAAAAACTTTAAGGTCTATCTACTCAGAATTGTAGTAGGAGAATAAAAGAACAAGTTTTCAAGTCTACTCAAAATACCTATCTACTATATAGACAAATCAGATTTTTCAGAGTACTCTAAGAAGTAAGAGTTCAACTTAATATTATCTCAAAGAAGTATGAAATGGTAAAAAATTAAATTTGTAAATGAGTTTCAAGTATATTTGTGGGTAGAAAAAAAAACCAGATCTTTATTTCTGACCTTAATTTCCATTGTATATGTTTATCTATTGAAGGAAAGAAGAGGACTGGGGGAGTGTTCCTCTTATATTATGTACTTCTGAAATTATTATTCCCATAAAACCTTAAAATAACAGTCTAACTAATAAATCCTATCTAATACCCATAACCTATAGGTCAAGTCAGAGAGATTACTTTAAATACTAGTTTTTAACAATAATCCTATTTACCTCTTCCTCAATTTTTGTAATATGGTACTCTGTATTCTAATATTATAATACTATAATTTAAGACTAGTATAATAATATTTTTAACTTAAAACCTACTCTTCTTTTCCTCCAATATTTTTCTTTCCTGCCTAGTAGTACTTCTTTTATAGAGTTTATGTTAGACAATTAATCTAAAAAATTTCTTTCACTTTTAGCACAGAATATACTTTGTTTAACATTTATCTTATCTTTTTCAAAGTACATAGACATTGTCCATACTAGCACTTATTTCTCAGACATTATACTTAGTACATACTTAACAATTATGATTCACTACCTGCATGTATGCAAATATATCTGTAGTAGGAATACAGACTTATATAATATCTTGTATGTATACATTCTCAGATATGGCATAGAATACTCCAAGTGTGTTGTATATTTTTACATTTACTATAATTTACCAAAAAAAAATTTCTCCCATTCTCTTGTCAACTAAAAAAACACTCTCTATTTGTATATGAGTGGTGAGCTAGAATCGCTTGGGGTTGTTCAGTTCTTGGGTTTCAGTGCCCAGTTTCTAGACTATTTGGACCGATTGGGGGTGAGAGAGCTTTGCGTGACCAAACTCCTTGCTGATAGTCACGTTGCTGGCGCTGTCATCACCGTATGTTTACACCCAACTATGCCGTTTGCTATTTCCAACATTGGTGAGTAAATCTGTGAGTGGAATGCGCTAACACAAGAAATTTCGATTCAGG
>NW_003298941.1:813645-839557 GCF_000151645.1 Tuber melanosporum
GAAGGAGGAACTGGAAAGGGGCATGGAATTGGGTTTTTTTTGTGGATGAAGCTACTATTGTTTATGATCCAAATCCAACAGGCAGAAAGTTCAGAGTTAGACCTGGTGAAGAGCTGGAAGAAAAAAACTTAAAGCCTAGCTTTAAGTCTAGAAGGACTAGCATTGGAGTATATGCTGCAATGATGAAGGGAGGAAAGACCGAGTTAATTCTTGTGAGAAAGAGAAGGGAGAAGGAAAGAACTAGTAAAAGAGACAGACTTGGCCTAAACTCTCACCAATATGCAACTGAGATCTACCAGCCTTACCTTATCCCTTTTATAGAGGGTCTGGATAGACCTTCTGACAATATCTACCTTGCTGCAGTTAATGCTTCCTGGAATGGTGGTGAGGAAAATCGAAAATTGGAAGCAGACTGTGGTTACAAAAAACTCCCTTGGCCACCCAACTCACCAGATCTCAATCCTACAGTGACTAGACAAAAGTCTTGGTGATCGCTTAGTCAGCAATGGCTAAGCGAACACAATATGATCCCCCTTTAAAATTGCATACACACTCTCCTGGAGATCTATCATGTTACACCACCTAAAACAATTATACAATGCCTCCTAAACGAGCTCATCAGCCTAAAACTGCCCGCCGAGAGATGACAGATGCTGACAAAGGCATGATCATTGCCTTTTTCTATGTCTTTCAAATGATCTCGACCATTGCCAATCTGGTCGGCCACACTTGGTCAACAGTTTAGAACTTTCTTGCACGCGCATGTGCTCACGGATCAATGGATAATAAACCCCGATCAGGTTGTCCCTAGCTCCTTAGTCGCCAAGAAAAGCGCACGATTGTCAGAGCTGCCAAAAGAGATTGTACGATGACCTGTTTAGAACTCTGGAGCCGATACACCCCTCATGTTTCAATTCGCACCATTGATCGTGTTCTCCGAGAAGCCAATATTAAAAAGTGGCTTACACAAACAAGACCTAAATTGGAACTAAGACATGCTAAGGCTAGGCTAAAATGGGTCCTTGCCCAGAAGAATTGGACTGCAGAAGACTTTCAGGGTATCCTCTATAGTGACGAGTGTACGGTACAAAAATCGGCAGATCCTCGGTGCATTTGGGTATTTCGATCACCACATGAAAAGTGGCTATCAGACTGCATTCAGCCTAGGGGGAACACCAATGAGGTCGGCCTAATAGTTTGGGACTGCTTTTGGGGAAAGCGCCAAGGTCCTTTAGTCCCAATTAGGGATGCAACTGTGGATAGATATGTCTATATTAGACTATTGGATGCCCATTTAGGGCCACTTATGCAGGAGATCGCAGATGAGGTCAGAGATCCTCTCTTTCAGCAGGATAACGCAAAGGTGCACACAGCTCATGACCCCATGGCTTGGCTTACTGAGAATGGAATTGAGTTGGAAGATCACCCCCCACTTTCACGTGATCTCAACCCAATTGAACACGCATGGGTTGAGCTTAAACGCCGATTGCATAAACAGTATCCCGATATCCTAAATACCCCTAGTGGTCTTGAGAGAGTGCGAGATCGATTGGCGGAGGTCTTACCATTGATGTGGGAGACAATACCGGAGAGTGTCTTTGAAAAGCTCTGGAAATCTATGCCTTCGCGTGTGGCTGCGGTGATTGAAGCTAAGGGGTGGTATACGAAATACTAAGACTGAGTGGGATATTTACATGTACAGTAATTTTTAATATCAATTTTCTTTTACCGTTATAGGATTGTGCAATACCATTCAGGGCACGGACTTTGTCTCATATGGCGCAATCACCAAGACTTTTGTCTAGTCACTGTATTGAGAACACATGAGCACTACTCAAAAGAGCTCTTACCAAGCGATTCTCCAGACTGGAAAGAAGGCCTCATAGTGCAGCTGAATTGTTTGAGGCAGCAAAGGAAGAGTGGGATTTAATTCTCCAAGAGAAGTTGGATGGATGGATGGATAGGATGCCTGAGAGAATGCAAGCTGTACTGGATGCAAATGGAGGCTATACAAAATGGTAATAATGTTTTTTTATTGTCTACTAGCAATACTATCATGTTTTCTTTAATTGAATTCTTTAATAGTGGTTCCCCTCCTATTTCGCTGTCGCTCATAGTCGGGAAAAGCAAGTGTGACGCTCAAGCAAGTGTGACACCCCAGACTTGTTTTTTTTTTTCCCAGTAGAAAGTCCCCTAACCCACCCGCCAACACTGACCTCCCGTAACAACAATCATCCCAAGTAGAGAGATCTGTACCAGCAATACCAATCACCCTTGAACAACAGTAATCGTCTCTGACTCTGACGGCCAGCTATAGACCAAAACCTTGATTACCGCTGAAGCCAGTCGCTGCAAGTGCGAAAGATGTAATTGATCCTCAATTACTTGCCCTAGGTGGTAGGGCTGGTGAGTTTGAAATTTTTACTACAAGGCAATAATTGGAACAGGCTAGCATAGAAAATACGGATACTGGGAATGATAGTGAGAATTCTGAAAGTGCATCTGATTCAGATTCTTGTGTATCAGGTGATTCTATCACAAGAAATGCCAACTTTGTAGCTTTTAACTGAGACTTTGTAGCCTACAGGACAATAGAGGTATATTACTAAAAGCAAGTATTTTCTAAGCTTATCTAGTTAAAAATAAAAAAGGTCCAGCATGTAACACTTGCATGAGCATTATTAAATAGTAGTAGAACTAGCTACTATGACTTGGGAGTGATTGTTGTTACGGGAGGTCAGCATTGCTGGGTGGGTTAGGGGACTTTCTACTGGAAAAAAAAAAAGTCTGGGGCGTCACACTTGCTTGAGCGTCACACTTGCTTTTCCCGACTATGAGCGACAGCGAAATAGGAGGGGAACCGACTATTACATTTTTTTTGAAATTTTTATGGTTGCGGGTTGTGGTTGTGCGGTTGCCATGCGAGGGTACGAAAACTTTCCGGACACGACTGTACATATTGGCTAGTTGTGGATATATCCGAGTAAATTAGTAGTAGAAGCTACAGGAAGGTGGGAAGGGTAAATCTGTCACTCCTATTCACATCAGCATTGGACTTCATTCCCATACTCAAGCTATTATACAACCCAAATCCACAAATCGCACAGGTAGTGTTGCTTCAAGGATGAATAATTTAGGGTTTGGTTAGTTGTTGTCATTGGTGAGTTGTTCATGGTGTGGAAGAGTGACGAACTCACCGATTTCAATAATTACCTGGGTAACCACAGCGTTTTATTCACACAAGCTTTGAGCGCCACAAGCACCATTTGAGGCTAGCAGTGTATCACCGGTTATGCAGGCAAGTCCCGTGCTGTAGGGTGACATCACCTCCTAATGATGAGACTTCAATTGAATGCATCATAGGGAATCCAATGCAAACGGTAACATTCCTACTACGAGACTGGCTGCAGAAGACTCCTATATTACCGGTCGCGGGGCCCCCTACCCAATGCATTCGATATCAGATTTCAGCGCAGAAGGTCACAAATAGACAGCCTTGTTCCAACTGCTCCGCAATTCCTCCAATTCGATCGCTTTCTACCAGCACAAGGATAGAGGGGAAGTTACCCCTACTCTAGGGTATTCTCAAGACGTGCCAGGTCAAGGGCGAAATGAAGGAGCTGTTTGGTTGACAGAAATATCAGCGCGGAAGTGTGTAGCTCACAGTACCGGAGGAGAAAGGTGAGTGAAGGGCCACGCTTGGACTTGAGTTGCCGGTGTGTTTGGATATGAATTATTGCCTGCTTTGGGGAACATGACAAGGAGAATGGGTTTTTAGTGGATGATGGATTGCTTGTGTGAGGAAGGCTAGGGCCGGTAACACCATACTTTGACCATGGTTCACCAAACTCCCTTCTGTAAAACCCTTTTTCCGATCGCCTCTCAAAACCCCCCCACCCCCACCCCCTGGGCGAATTGGCAGGAATTGCGCAGGTGTCGATTAACTCTCGTGCCTCTGAGCGGGGGGGCATACGGTATTGCCAACTGCGGGGTTTTCTAAATTGATAAGAACAAGGCTGAGGCTCAAACGGCTGTTTTATACAAGTTCGGTACGAGGTTTTGCGTTTTCTCGTGATGTGTGCTACGATGTCACAAATAGTTGCGGCATCGGAGAGTGCTCAATGGCTAGGAGAAATTGCTTTCTCCTCCAGATATAGCAGATCCCTAGCCTACGAAGCAATAAAGGATACGGTATTCGCGCCATACTTGGGACCGGGTCCGATGCATAGACATGATCGTGTTCCCGGATCGGATATGGAATCCTACTTCGCTGCCGTACATTAACTTATGTGAACAATTGAGCCTTTCTAAGAGCACAGCCAACACTTTCTCCCCAAAATATATTTTCTCCTCACATATCGTAGTTCTTAGTAGCACATTGTTTCCATAGGCGCACGCAGCCCGGGTGCGATTGGGCTAGTTGGGTTAGAATAGCCAGGCGGAGAAGGAGAGAAAGCAAGAGAAAGGCTGCGATATTCCATGTCGAGTATTAGCATTCTTGCATGTTGGTGGGGCTCTTTGTTTCTTCCTGGCATGGGAACGGTTGGACTGGATAATCACGAAACTGCGAGGTTGTAAAAGTATATAACCCCGCCCGTTCCTCCACCTCCAGAGAATCCCCAACGACTTCCTCAACCGCCCATAGCCGGCCAGCAGTGCTTTGATAGCACTCACGCCGGCGCGACGGTGCGTTTCAACACCACTTCAAGAATGTCTCAACAACACTTCGACCTAGCAGATGTCGCTACACATGGCAATTACCCCCGGGTGGTGCCACGGAAAAAAGGTTCCAGTAATCGAAATAATAATAGCCGGTGGATGGTAAAATCCTGGCCTGGCTGTCTCCATCCGGAGGTACAGCTCCTAAGTTTTGTGTGTTACACCAGTTGCTCACACAATGCCCACTGCGAGTGTAACATACTGTACAAAACTTAGGCGCTGTACCTCCGTAGAGTCGAGATAAAGGACTCTGGGAGAAGAATTTTCGCAAACCCCTGTGTTATTCTGCTATGGGGATCCAGGGGTTAGGAAGTGAGTTAAAAGGAGGACTCTTCAGGAGATAGATGAAAAAAAAAAAAAAGTCATGGCTAATTATTCTTTCGTTTATATAGGACTCAGGAAAATCGACGTTGCCTGCTTGTACTGCTACTCGACTCTTCAGGCATCGCCTGTTTTTACTTTGACTTACTCGTAGAAAGAGCAATCTACGACGAAGCAGAGATAGGGAGTCATCTTGAAGCAGATAGTTTACTCATCATAACGACATTCCCGAAGAAATAAACCGGGGTTCTCCCTTAAAGGAGTGTCCCGCTTCTTTCTTTAGCGTATGTTCTCAGTTCCCCCCGCTTATTCGTTACAGGCATTTACACACATTAGGGCGGTTTGAAACTGGGAAGGAGGCCTCCCGGGCGGAACTTTATCCTGCATCGATGCTCTGGATGAATCCGCTGTGAGGCTCCCTCTGGTCAGCGTCAAAGGATGATTGACCTATTTCCTTACCGGAAGGCCACATCCGGACCGACCGTATCGATTCGCTCTAACTAAAATTATAAAGCCTAGCAAGGGCGATATCAGACGATGATCTGAGGGCGGATATTATGAAGAGCACGGCCCCGCGAAAGCGAGCTTGTAAGCCGCCGCAGTGTGCCAATTCATATCCGGGATACCAGCTGACATTTTTGTAGATTTCTACTTGTTTCCTTGAGCGCCGGAGACTTTTGGGGGGGACATTTATCCTGCTCGAATGCGGTGCAGAACGCAGGGCGGCCTGGCCGGGAAGGACGATTGAGGTGATCTCGTGGCGAGTGATACTACTGCCAAGGCGTCACTTCAATCTCCCCCGGACCATAGTTACCGCGGGCGAGCTGTTGGGCGGTTTTTGCGACTGGCTAGGCCAGTGCAATGTCGCGAGGAGACGGAGTATTCATGTATTTAAATACAAGAAAACTCTGAGCGAAACATGACTACCACTGCTTTGAGTCTTGCTCTGTGATATCTCCGCATCGTGACCTATCATCTTTGTGCATGTAATAGGGGAAGAAGAAATCCAAAACTATCATACCATCCAACCCACCATCACATACAATCACTCGAAAAAATACCCCTACCCACAGCCTCAAACCACCAGTGGACCGCCACCCCTCCAATAGTCACTCGGGCTGGCTTCCCGAGCGGGCTATCTCCCCGGCTACCTATCTCATAAAACAACTGCTGTGCCTGTGCCCTGGAAACAACCGCCTCCCCCGTCGGGCTAGATGATCGGTAGGTATCATCGGTCTAAAGGTTGTTTATTGACTCTTGAAGTTGCGAGCTTGGGAACTATTGTGGCTGTAAAGAGGGGGGTGATTGGGCTCAGATTCCCGAGTGTGGTGAAACTTTTAAAAAGTGTCGAGTACGATACTCGTATGTGGTGTGGGATTTTACCTTTTTGCGGGAGTTCAGAATGATCTGGCTACGGCTTTGGCTTAACCCGACCACCAATAGAGAGACACATCTACAATACACCAAACATCATGTCTCACATGAGAAATAAGACAGAATAGGAAGATTCATAGTGGAATTGGGATTTAGGAACTGCACAAGGAATGATGTGTAATGCGATACAAAATCCTCTGCGCGGGGTCTTAGCGATAATATTTTTACCCAAACCAATACCAATCCCTCCATGGCCATCTCCGATAACTAATACCGCTCTAAGCAACAAAACGCATAACCCATCCAAAGGAAGTTATGGAACGAAACCATCCTCCACCCATTTCTTCCACACCAGCTCGATGTAGAAGCGGTCGAGCTTCCACCCTTCTCCCCCAGCCCCTAAAACACTTGAAAAGGCAATTACACTGGAATCATCCATGGGAGGAGGTGTATTGAGCCGCTCCAGTTCGAACTAGCAAATGTCAGGACGGGGGGGTATCCATATATTTGTGGAGAGGCAAATACCAGTGCTTTCCACAGGGGATATATCTTTCTACTCCGTGCACCCGGTTCCAATTTTTCTATTTCTTCCAACCAGTGCGTCGGGGTGACTCTCTTGAACCTTGCTCCCGCCTTCTCTAGCCAGACCAGCACGTCGCTCCAGGAAGTGCTGAGATTCGTGTTCCCCAGGTTAAACACGGGTTCGTGAGGGATAGTATCCACTCTATCCCCTCTGACTGCGATATCTAGCACACCACGTGCGGCAAGGTCAACAGGCAACCAACTCAATTTCAGCTCGAAATCTGGTAGACACCCTATTTCACCCAGAGTTCCGATCACCATTGGCCACCCTGCATCCTGGCTCCAAGCTCCATTCGAGGTGCTCCCGGAGAGCTGGCCGATCCGGATTATGGATACGGTCTGGCCGGCAAGAGCGGCATTCTTGCAAATTTCCTCGGCCACCCACTTTGAGCGGAAATACCCCAGCCCGCCAGCAACACCTAGGGAATGAGAGCAAAGCTGGGGGATATACCACCTGCTTCCCTGTGAAGCCATAGAAGAACAGAATACAAAATGTGCTTTGCGCTTGCACTCCCTTGCAAGCCTCAAAAGCTGCTGTACGCTCGAGATATCAGGCCTTTCAAAGCTAGAGAGAGGAGCCAAGAGACCAACCGACCATGCAGCCTAATTCCCTTAGTGTATGATGACAGGTGGGAATAGTGAACCTACGTGGATTATTATTGTAACTTCCCTTAAGCAATCGTAGGTGGACGGTTCGATACCATCCAAATCTAGATTCGCAACCACCGAAGAAATTGATAACCCTCTACTATATGAGGATATGCGGTGCAGTTCACTAATAAGGGCTTCCATCTTGGCCTTGCTGCCCTTGCGGCAAAGGCAATATAGCTTGGTAACCTCTGGCCTCTCGGTAACTATCTGCCTAGCAACCTGCCTACCAAGGCTACCTGTTGCCCCAGTGAGCAACTGTTCCATTAGCATTATGTGTCTAAATACCCGTAAGAAAACCTACTACCACTTCGTTACGGGCTTCACTTTCAACCATTATCTTCGCAAAAACCCAAGAAGTATCGACGGCATCGTATTTTTGTACCAGCTGCACCATCAAGGTTACTTCCCTATCTTCCGGTCCCATGACTCCCTCTCCACCGGCAAAAATATATTCTGCGATTCTACCCGCCCTTAAGCATAGGTATCAATTTATCCACAGGTGAAATTATTTACCCTGCAATTGATGCCTGCTCATAGACAACATATTGTGACATCATAGGAACATTGATCTCGACACCCTAAAAGCCGACATCAAATTCCCTTCATCAGTCCCAGTTGATGAAATCTCACCTTAAGCAGCTGATTTCTAATATGAGCCGCCGTAATTGAATCAATCCCATATCTAAACAAATCCGCGGTTGACTCCAACGGTTTCCTTGCGAGAGCCTTTTCACCTATTGCCTCCACAACCACACTTCGGACAAACTCTTCCAATTTTTTAACATCATCCCTCCTTAGCCTTTGCCCTAATAGGCCTCCGAGTTCGTATTCTCTGTACGCCCTCCGGATATCTTCCTCAAAAATTTCGAGGGTGGTTTGGCGCATTATTTGCCATGCAGAGTTTCTCAGGGGGTACAAGTGTGGTAGCGGAAACACAATCATATCCGGCACGATCTTCGCTACTACGTTCTCTTCGCTAAGCAACTTGAAAACATCTTCCCGAGGCACATTCCTAGCTGGACCAGGAAAAACCAAAATCCCCGGAAAGGGTCTTCCATCACCAAATACGAATGAATCCAAAGCGAGCTCAGACTCCCCTAGCGCTCTTTCAATCACAGTGGGATCCAGTTTCTTTCCATTAGACAAAGTAATCAGGGAGTCTATGCGGCCAACATGTTTGTACGCATCAAGTATGCGGGGATGGGGAACGAAGAGGTCCCCCGTGGCGTATCCTCCCCGTGGTGTATTGGGTCGGCAGTTCTATACTGTCTAGTTAGTAACCACGTGTAGAAGAGGTCCAGGAAGGTGACCATCTGAGGCCAATCCGATAAAACCTCGAGTTCAAATCTCCCATCACTATCAAAGCTACTAGTTCTAGGTGAAATAAACTCATACCCGGCATCCCGTCTAACACGAAGATATTCCCATCCCATATCCGTTTGAAATGAACGGTATGATGACATAAGGACTTCCCAAACCATCAGTATTTCTCTAAGATGAGGAGGATATGAACTCATCATACACCCGCACCCGCTAGTTTCGAATCTTGAAACCAATTTAACGCCGTTTTCAACAAGAAAATCCCCAATCCCTTTTTCCAAAGGCGCCCCATCGACACCCACTATATCCATATCCTTTAATACATCAACAACAGCTGCATCCTCTGCGCAGACCTCTAAAACATAAGGCACCGAGGAGAAATAATGTGCTCTGGGATGTTGACATACGGATAGCGCCCTGAGCAGATTCCGAGGGATGATGGGGATAGTGGACGGGTATAGCCAGAGCATGCTATATCCCATCAGCGAACGCATAAAGTCCATTATTCCTCCATAATATAAAGGTGTGGTTGTGAATGTAGCTTTATTGTCGTAGGAACCTTGATACGCAAGACCAGAAATTGCTGATGAGTGCGGACACAAGACAAGTTCGGGCATCCCAGTGATTCCATTGGAATGGTGTATATATGCTATCGTTGACTCAGTAATAAAGCTGGGAGTATGATAGGCGAGTGGGGGAGAACAGGTGTCGATCTCAAGGAGTAGGCGTGGTATACAGTGACAAGTGGAGGATTCAAAGGCAGCATCCTTGTTATCCCGGGAAGTCAGAATACATATCGATGCTGATTGGGCCAAAAGATGAGTTATTTGCCCGGTGGTGCATTGCGGACTGGAAATTGTGGGGTTCTCGTTAGTGCCTTCGAGCCTTCGAGCCTAGGTGGGGGAGGGGGGGTTGAGATTCAGGTACTCGATAAGAAGAACGGCATATCCAATTTTAACAAGAGCAAGGAAATTGATCAGCATCTCTAACGAACTATCCGAAAGCAAAGCTACCACCGGCGGCACACCACTAGCAGATAGTCGGATATGGTCATGAAGACCGCGTACAACACGGTTTTGGACCAGACGGTGGGCATGCGTATTAACCACAACTGCAAGTCTTCCGTATGCTTTAATAGGTTGTTAGACTATCTCAGCCTACACATAGTCATGTATCTCACCTACAAAAGACTTCAACCCCCCAATTGTCCTCACCAGGAACTGCCATTCCCACTGCGGGAAGCTCACAACGTGAGCGAGCTCGGTGATCTATAAGACAACCAATAGTGCCCTTTTCGTAGTCCGGCTGAGCAAACTCATTGGAGCGTGCTGAATAGTCAAGTGGCTTGACAAAGTATGGGATTGGAGGGGAATTCATATCTGGAGACACAAGACTAGAGGACTTGAGGAAAAATAGGAGCCAAGTGGAGAAGTGGGGTTTCCTTGGACGGACAAACTTATGATACCGCACTTGTCACCATAACTTCTTGGGAACTAGTCATGAAGACGTATGGGACGTCGCATTCGTGGGGGACGGTCCGCGTGGGGGGGGGGCAACTTAGCTCACAATCGTCATAAATAAGGTCCAAGGCTGGCCACCGCATACTGGCTTCTCTTCTTTGTAAGATCGCACCGGGTTGGATTCAGGTATAGCGTAGGCCAAGGTAGCGAGGTAGCTGATATCTGCGTGTGGTTTACGGTAGCCCCGTGAATCCTCCTGACCAAGTAGTAAAAGCTATGGTATTCGGCGAAGGACCACACAGTTAAGGTCACCGTCCGTATTACAATGTATTCTAAGGACCCTAACACACTCAAACACAGCGGACAAAGGTAAGACGACCCCAGAAGTCAAAGTACTCGAGCACCTAGTGATGGTTCGTGCCCTGGCCTTGCTACTCACTAACTTGTATCATAGCAAACTGCCGTACCGGCATTGGTAGATCAAGGTCACAGTCAGGGTCCAGCCCCGGGTGTGAATTATCCGCACGCGCAGATATCATACGATACCCAGAAAAGTCTGCCAGCACGAGAAGGGCGGACAATATTGTGTGACCCTCTCATGACACAACAACCTTTACTTAGGGTGCTACCGGCATTAAACATATGGTGCCCGTATGTTGCCCATCAACCCCTCTCCATCTCTCTCATTAGCTCAATTCAACCCAACCCCTATCTTTACTGAAATTTCATTTCATCAAAAAAATACAGCTTATCATACTATGCCAAAATTCACTATCCAAGATGTTCTCCCCCTCCCGCATACTCCTGTAAAAATCCCTCGAATTGGTTTCGGTGTTTACCGGGATCCCCCGAACCAAGCCGAATGCGTTAAAAGCTGTCTCGCCGCCCTCAAAATGGGTTACCGACACATTGACACAGCACAACTCTACGAGAACGAAGAAGCGGTCGGTGAAGCTGTTCGTCAAAGTGGGTTGAAGCGTAGCGATGTTTTCGTTGCTACCAAGATTTGGAAGCCGGAAGGGAACGTTGAGAAAACCCTGGATAGTCTAAGGGCGAGTGTTAAGCGGATTGGACTGGGATGGGTTGACCTGTTCTTAATCCATACGCCTACAAGTGGCCCAGGCGGCAGGAGGGAGATGTGGGAGGCTTTGGAGAAATTGAAGAGTGAAGGGGGGGCAAAGAGTATTGGGGTGAGCAATTAGTATGTCTCCCTCCCATAACTTACTAGATAGGGCACTAACAAAAGAAATAGCGGAGTAAACCATCTGGAAGAGATCAAAGGGTACTCGAGGACTACTCCCGCCGTTAATCAAATCGAACTTCACCCTTGGCTCCAGCAACGCGAGATTGTGAACCACTGTTCCAAAGAGGGCATTGTCGTCGAGGCTTACTCGCCTATTGTCCGTGCACAGAAGAACGATGATCCAGACGTTGTATCCATCGCAGAGGCGCATTCCGTCACGCCGGCACAAGTGCTGATTCGCTGGTCCCTTCAAAAAGGCTTTGTCCCACTACCGAAGAGTGACAATCCTGAAAGAATCAAGTCCAACGCAGACGTGTACGATTTCGAGCTTTCGGATGAGGAAATGGAGAGGTTGAATGGAAAAGCTTTACCCGGTGGGGAAGGGGCGATCTGTCCGTACAATGTCAATTGTCTGTGAACTATGTGTGTCTTAAACAGCTATTTAACGTATGATCTTATGAGACGAGCACACGTAGTTATCATAGCAGCCCAAAAAAGAGGGATTTGATGTTGAAATGCGTTCTTTGAATCATGTCTTAGATCGGACGCTACCGCCACCAGTGGAGTGAATGGCATCAGGAAGTGTCGGTACCATAAGCAGCGGTCCGAAATATGGGTCAGAAAGCCGATCATACTCGCTGCTCGGGTATGGAGGTGGGTGACTGGACAGCCAGGGATTAGAGGTACATGTACTCGTACCTGTATCATATCAAAGCTTCTTTCCCGTTTGGGCAATTTCCCCGCCAAATCCACTCTTTGATTTCCTATGAATACGGTAGTAGGGTAAAGCAACCCCCCAGAATCCCTTGCTATCCCCTACGTCCATACCCGAGTACTATGGGTCACGCAAGCGGACTCGCGGCCCCTAATGAACATGCCTGCCAGTCCAATACATTATCCTGTATCTGAGTTCAGTAGATGACCCAACCGAGGAGACGACCCATCAACAATTAGAGAAGCACTCGAGCGAGCGCAAAGACAAGGACCTGTCCGGTTGTCACAAAGATTCCTCCTATCTATGATTGACATTGGGGCCGTTTATTGAACCTTGACATCACGAGAAAATCCCTTTAAGCAATCTACAGTACAAAGAATTACCAATTGAAAACCTACCTCCCCTTTGCCTGGCTTGAGATATTAGTAGCCATTCACTTTAGGTCCGTTTTTTCTCCACTCCCGTGCTTGACAAAATATTCTCCAGCTATAAGCAGAGGGTGAGAACCAATAGTGTAATTGTCACCGCTGTAAATGAGAATTTCACTTCATACCGTATCATACTCCCATTAACTGAAACGGCGTCCTCATGCGAATAGTCTCGCCGGATCATTACCGACTAGGATTGAACTCTTCACATACACAATCCCGCCGGCACTCGTAGGCGCACTGGTTCCATTCGTTTACCAAATGTCTTCCCCTCCCCCGTCTGATATTGCTGCCATCCCTCCGGGGAGCTTGCTAGGCATGGGGGCTCAGACGGTATGTGCTTTGGGTGGGCGAAACACGGGAGGGCTTACAACTTGGAGATATTGGAGAGAGGTAGGATATCATGTACTCCAGCTTTTATAGAGACTTACTGTAGCCGGGTGTTTGCTAAGTTCGAGAGGAAGTCAGGCTGTGCTTGCATCTTTGGATTTAGTAATTTTGAAATGTGGCTGCTGTACTATCCCAAGCCCTGCGATTAATTGATATCAATTGATATAGACACCAGTCCTGATGTGTCATATAAATACTGAGAGTTTTGAATATGATAGGAAAAACCCAGGGACCCAAGCCCAGAGAAGCTTGAGTGATGTGCTATGAACAAACAGCCATCTTCAGCACTTTGCATCTCTCCCGCATCCTGCCCGTGTAAGAGATACTATAATACCAAGCCATGATACGGTGTGTGAGTGTTGTAAGCCCCGTCAAGATCTCGCAGGTGAGACGCATCGTGGGCACCTCCATTACCACACCGTAACCCTATCATTGAATTTGGCTTCCGCACAGCAGCCGGTAAAAACCATCCTCACATGCCTAGTGTCCCTCCCCCCCTTCCCCTATTTCCTGGTTTCAGGAGTGTTCGGGCTGGCTGATGGGGCGTTTGGAGATCCGACTTTGGAATCATTATTTGAAAAATGTGATCTCATTTCGGATTCTGTCTTTACGGTATTTTCTCAATTTATGAGTCATCGTGGACAACGATATCAGGATGGTAATATTATTAAGGGAGAAATTAAGGCCCCGTTCCGGGTGCACCGTTTTAGAAATGGTGTGATATGCCGCGGTATTTCTTGAAATGGCTTGTTAGTTATAAATGCAATAGTATTTCTAGAAAAATGTGTTGGGCAGTGCAAGCACTCTAGCATGGTATTTTTATTTTTTGGTCAAAGGTAATTTTATCATCAGTGGTGTATTGCTCAAGAAAGACGAAATGAAGATGGGTAAATTATGGTTTCTTTCTCAGAGATAGGTGATAGCTCGGAGTACTCGTAAGGGGGAACGGGGAAAGAGTGTATCATCGAGAATCAAGGCATCACTCTGAAATTAGGGACGGGAGGATGATGATAAGATATTTATTTATTCTCATTCTACCACAGACCGCCATGGCACTGCAAAAAATATTGGATTAAAAAATGCCATGATAATAATATCATACAGTCTTTGTGGCACGCCGAACAGGACCCAAAGCCAACACGACTCTTTCTCGTTTGGTTCCCCCAAAGATATTTGCACTAAATTTCGTATTATATGTCAAAAACAATTAACTGCTCAATTCGAACTCTAATAAGTTGGAGTAGAATAGAAAGAAAACAAAGCGGTCTCATAAATCCCTCTCTAAATCAAAGCCAAACCGGAGGGTTTTTGGCAACACGTATCTTACAAACCATGGTTCGGCATACCTTATACAAAACCTTGCGTGCCAAACAGGACCTTAGACTAACCATTAAACACCTCCCAAGTGGTTGCGGCTCATAATCCATCACTCGGACAATCATTCAGGCAAAGCGGGCCCAAATTCCAAATACTACCATAGAAATTAGACAAAAGGAAAGGAGAATCAATCACATCTCAAAAACTCTTGTAGTGCTAACATCAACTCTACTCCACCTAGTCCCGGAAATCAGGCACTGCCAAAAAAACGTGGGCCAGTAGACATGATAGAGCCACCAAAACGGCACGGGGTCCCACGTCCTGAACGTGGCGTCCTTCCACGAAAACAGGTGCGTGAAGAATTCCCGCAAGCCCTCCGCCACCCGCTCCCCCTCCAACAAGGGGAGGAGGAAGAGCGTGACGAGATCGTGTCCGAACCAGTAGTACTTCTCCGCCTCGGTATTGTTAGGGACAAAGCACTTCGCGCCCGAGACCCCGCTCTGTTCCCCCAACACCGGCTCAAGGAGGGATAAGTAAGCGCCGCATAGTTCCTCCGGAGCGTCCTCGAATAACACAACAGCATTGTGTGCCCTTGGATTACACTCGATCGGGAATAACTTTAGTTCACCGTCTTCACCCCCACTCACAAGAACGCCGAAGGAGATTTGTCCGGTCAAGCACCCATTCTCCAAACTCTTCACGTACCGCCGCGCGAGCTCCTGCAGCTTCAACGAGTGCTCGCTGTAGATCTCTAGTCCCTGGTAGTGCATCCGTGGCTCCGACGACGGACACCCCACGAACGCGCGCAACTGCCCGTTCGATACAACGGTATGCGTGCAGAATTCGGGTCCGGTGATGTGCTCCTGGAAAAGCCAGGGGTGATTAGTGCTTATTGGGAGCTTGGAGATGTAGGCTTTCGATTCCTCCGCTATAGGGTGCGGGAATAACATCATGTCCGAATGGGGTTGGGGAGCATTGCTCAGGGCTATGCTATCGAGTGTATACTTCCTCCCACTGAGTTCCTTCGCTTGTATAAACTGCAGTGCTTCGGCGCGACTGGTAACACAGACGGTTTCTGGGGTGTTGAGGCCGATTTTGCCGGTGTGTTGGATGAAGAGGTTCTTGTGGTGGAGTGTTCGGCAGGTCTCTGGCAATGGCTGGAAAACTGCACATTCGGTCTCCTTACGGATCCTCTCTCCGGCGACTGCGTCTTCGACGGTACTTACCACGTCTGATACACAGATCCACAGATCCACACTTTCTCTCCTGATGATATTCAGCAGCGCATCTTCGTACCCCTGCTGTCCCCCGTCCTCCTCAGAGACTGGAGAGTCAATGACGTAGTAAGCGTCCAGGGCTTGCGAAAACCTCCCGCTTGAAATTTCTCCCCCGCGAGCGATGTCGATGCCGATGACCCTGTGGCCCGCAAGGTAAAAGCTCCGCGCTAATGATAACCCCTTCGCCGTCGCTAGGGAACTAATCATTACCGTTTTGCGCTTTTCCGGCGGGAGAAGGAGGGCATCGGGACTTGGCCAGAGACATTCTTTTAGGAGACTAAAGAGAAGGATCACTGTCGATATCGGCAGGAAAAAACCGCTAAGGAAGATTAGGGAGAGGTTCTTGAATATGTGGGCTTGGAGGGAGTGAGAAGTGAGGAGTGCCAGAGGCATTTTGTGGGCGTTGGATGGGCCAGACTGGCCGACAGGGAAGGGGGGGGTGTGGGATGAATGGAACGGAGATAGGCACAGTTTGAACGAGCTGGCGTCTCCGTAGGGCAGGGTGCTTGTGTGAATTGGTCAAATTATAGGCTATCCTCCTTCAACCGTGGTGTACTCGAGTAATCTAAGGTAAACTAGAGAAATTCCTAAATAAAAAGGAAGTGATAGGTTACCATAGTTGCTGTCAGGAGGGTTTACTGTACCGATGGCGAGTGAATTGCATCATATTCCAGACCGAGGATTTTAGCTCCTGCTTTTCCATAGCCCAACCGAATCATTACAAGGTAAAGATATTTTGTGCTGGTGTCGGTGCTGGGCCGGTTTTCTTCCGCACATTTGGTAGAATGATATCTACGGTAATTTAGGCCAGTAGTCTATTTTAACGGGATAACTCTCAACTACATACCAGCATCAGTAGTAATAAAGGTTCAAGAAGAAAATAGAATTTCCCTCCCTCTATACTTCTATCCCGTAGTAGCGTAAAAAGTGCGAGGAATAATGATGCTATGAAAGAAGGTCATAGATGTCAAAATATCTTCAATTTGGCGGCCCATTCTCCCCCATCTCCATCTTCATTGTCCATTCCCAGTTCCGTTCTTCTCGAGAGCCCCCGTTCCGAAGAGTCCACGTAGGTGTCCAGCCCAGCTCCACCCGTAGACATGTTGGATTGTCTATAGGGCATGCGGTTATGAGGCATGTAGGGATGAGGTGATTAGACACATAGCTGTAGATTGTTGTCTTTACATCCCATGAATGTGGGCATAGGATACGGGTGTTGGTTTCGTTTCATTGACAACTTATCCACTTCCATCGGGCATCAGGTATCGAGTATTTGGTTTAGTGTGGTACTTCTTTCAAACCCCATGCCACCTTGGTGTATAGTAAGACAGGTAGTTGGTTTGGTTTCTTTCGCCTTCTGTGCGGTTTGGCATAGGGCAAAGATTTCAGGTATGACAGTTCCGGGTTGTTTAGGATCACGGAGGACCACAATGTTTCAGGATAGTTTGTTTCTTAAGAGCCCGTTTCGTTCCGTTTCTGGAGTCGTTAGCTACCGGTATACGGAGATATCTATCCCCCAGTCTGTCCTTATCGACCATCTAACCAATTATCCCCCCACATTCAGCTATGTTTAACCCGCAATGATCCCACGCTCACCGCTTCATTCTTTAGCGTTATCTTTAGGTTCCTTGAGGGCAAGCCCCTACAAGCCTCCTTATGCACCTGCAACGTATCATACCCCCCATCTCCCTCGCCATATTGTTCGGGAATACACACCCCCCAAAGGCGCTAGTTTTGCAGCACGAAACCTCCCACCTCGAGCCTTCAGGGTAGCCTGCATCCACACAGCCAGCAATTCCTCATCAAAGAGTGAATGGCCAACAGTTAGCCCAGCTCTAGAAAAAAAGGGGTGAGAACACGTGCGTGATCTCCCGCACTGATAAACCCCTTCGACAAAGCCAACGTAGTAGAATACGCCGCATCTACCGAAATCGCGTGTCTTCATCTCAGCAGGGTCTCCAGCACAAGTCCCGTGGTAGGACTCTAGGCATGTCCGTACGCAATCACCCGACAGAGTCCGATCTCACGTAAATTAGGAGTCTCGAGTTTAAGCATGATGTGAATGCTTCTGTGATCGACAGTGTCTGCAGCACTCCCGGGCTTCTCGTCGTTACCATCCACCCGGCCAAATTTTAGATGGATGAGGTCCTTGCAGGGGACGTCCAGGAGGTCGAAACTGCGGAAATTGGCACGCTTAGCGAGCCCGGCGGACTTGGGCCTCCGGGAGGGTTCCTAGGAAGGCGAAATCTAGGGAAGTGTGCGGGGAGCATGGCACGCGCCCAGGTGGTCCTTGTGCTTTCTGTGGTTGGCGGCGACTTTTATGCTTCGATCAGGCCGACTACAGTTGTGAACATGCGGATGATGCTTGAGGTTCATCAATTAGCATACATTAAAGAAAAGTGGGTTAGGGTTAGACCTCCCTTACCAGCGATTCTCCAAAGACGGATGTAGACCACTAACCTAGCAAAATCAGTAATCAGCCCCCACCAATGACTGACATCGGTTCCTCTCCAATAGCAAAGTCGCTCATACCCTCCCAAACCTCCAATAAGCTCTCCATAGTCTAGTCTTCACCTCCCCACCGATCTTCATCTCGGGAATCACGAGACGAAAAGTGTTTGCACAGATTCTCCAACTGCAACTTCTCGATCTTGAAAGAGCCATCGAGAAATATGAAGTAGATCATTTCATAGCCTTCGACGTGCCGCATGGAAGCCGGTGGCTACGGTGGCGGGTAGGCTAGACGTCTCTCTCCCACGAGGCACTGAACCGGCTGCCGGGTTATTGGCAGCTGTGGCAAAAGTTGCAGTAGCAGAGAGGAGAGGTGGAGGGGATGAGAAAGCTCTTAAATCCGTGAATATCTCCTACGACGTGTTGAAAGTGGAAGTGCGCCAGATAGAGAGATACAGGCTGAAGTTTGGGTCTTTGCTAAAATCTGGCCAGCTAATGTTGTGAATCTAAAGGCTCTTGGGTTTGCATATCTGATTTCCTTGCTGTCTCTACGAAAGAGGTATGATACAGGAGCACACGAATCGATATGCATGATGTGATAGAGGTCTTGGTCCTAACCGCCCTACGAGTATATACTCGAGCACCATTCTGGGCACCCTATCAAGTGGTCGACTCGTTTGTTCGCTCGCCTCCCAGCACTTTGTTTAGTGGAGAGCTAGCCGCCGCAATATCATTATCACCGGTGGATGTACTGTTTGACTGGTAGGCAGCCTCGGAAGATTCATTAGCAGACGTGTCATATCAATCCCCATCTCAATCCTCGTGGGCGCGGATCCCGCGGGTGGCTACGGAAGTCTGATGTCCGTGCAGCGTATTTATTCCATCATTTCCATCATCGCCCATCACTCTCCATAAGTCACATAAATTTGTCCGCTATGAAAATATACCTTAGCTATCATATACCCACCCACCCCAGCCTAATCCCATGACAACTACCGGTATAGCCACCAAGATATTTACCGGTAAACCTCCCGTCTAACCCCAAAAAGCTGAAACCCAGCCTCTCCCCCAATTGCCAATATCTCCTTTATTTATGGTCAACCCGCCCCGATCATTCAATCTCCTCACGAAAGTATCACAGGCAATAGTAAATGCAATCCTGCCTCCTCATAACGGCATCAAATAATCCACCCCATCTCCGCAATCCCCACCCACCACACCACCTACCTACACCCCGCACGCCACCAAAATGCGAAACCCCCCAAAACCTGTATTCGGCCTCTCATTCTTTAAGGGCTTTTCCTCCGGTACCCAGGATTGCCCATCACTTGATATCACTCGAGAGTCACTCCCCGCAGAAGCAGCAACTGAGAAAACAATAGCAGATAACGGCAAGAATGGTTTCACAAGCAAAATTAGATACGCGGGGCCGCACAGCGTTTACGTTCGCCTTTCCCACTCTCCTGGGACTTGGGTGCTGTGTAAAGGGGGCTAGTGATGTGGGGCTGACAAGAAGAGGATAGTTCGACGACGGGCGGGAACTTGAGCTCTTGAATCACATATTCACGCACCCAAACACCGCGTCGTTCAAGGGTAATCCCAAAGCGATAATAGCGGAGATAGAATCTTTCGCGATAAGGAAGCACCTTATGAATATTGGGGAGATGAAAGGTTCCTCCCACCTCATCTTATCATACTCCGCTGGGTTGAATGGCTAACAGGCTCAGGCCGCCTGGTGACGGACCTAATAGCAACCTACCGCCCAAGCACAATCGTAGAAGTGGGTGCGTATATCGGGTACAGTACCCTCCTCTTCGCCTCAACCCTCAAATCTCATCCGCTCATCCCCACCGAGGAGAAGAAATACATAACGCTCGAGCAGTCCCCGCTTTTCGCCTCGATAACCCTATCGCTGGTGAACCTCGCAGATCTTTCAGATCTTGTCCAGGTCATCGTTGGCCCTTCCTCCGAATCACTGAGGAAGCTAAAGAGCGAGATTCCTAGGGTGGATATGTTGTTTTTTGACCACTATAACCCGCCGTACACAAATGACCTGAAGATCGTGGAAGAGATGGGGATGATCGGGGTTGGGAGCTTACTTGTGGCAGATAACGTTGTGAAGCCCTGGAATCCGAGGTATTTGAAGTATGTGTGCATGGGGGTTGAGCAGAAGCTCGCTGTTGCGGAGAAGGCTAGGATTACAGAGGAAGACTGGGAGGTGGAGATAGGGGAATGGGAGAAGGGAGGGGATCCAAGGTTAGTTTACGAGAGTGTGATGTTTGAGAGCTTTGACCCTACGGGTATCCCGGTATGTTCTCTTCTGAGGGGAACTGAGAAGGAGAATTGCCAATGAGGTTGAATATGACAGGACGCCATCGAAGCAACGATGTGTATTGGAAGAGTTGAAGAGCAAGAAAATAAGCCTCATGAAAAGAGGCCCCGTTGAAGAACCGTTGGTTAATTCAAGGAGTTATGATATCATCCCATATTTTGGAGAAACACTAACCACGCTCTGGTCCACTTCTTCCTAGCCACGATTGTATCATAATATTATCATACTAGGAAAACTTAATTTCTCCTCGAGTAGTTATTACCAAAAATACACTTTTTCTTCGGTGACTCCATAGCCCCTCTCGACGCAAATTTTTCAACCTATGCACAGTAGGGTTCCATAACAAATACCCGCAAACCACCGGCTGCAGCGTTGGGAGAAGCGAAGGTACAGCAACATACCCAATTTTCGCCCAATCTAACATACCGGTACCCTTATCTAATTCCTGCACAACCTAAATAGCCAATATCCCAGCCTACCTCATGTCTCTATTAACACCCAACATAATATTATTATGATAATCCCGCCAACTAGAGTTAGAGGCAAACACGAGTGACAAAGAATGATCACCATTTCTTTGCCCTGCACGGGCAAAGGAGTTCAAGGATGATACCCTGAGGCCTGCAATGTATGGAGGGCGGCTGAGGAAAATCAACTAACGTGATTGGTTCAACGAAGGCTGAAAGAGGCATACTCGAGGACAAGGGAAGCAGGGGGGCCATGGCGCCAATAAGAATTGGCGGGGTAACAAGGCTACTGGCAAACCATCTGAGCTAGCATCATGAATTAAATCTGTAGCGGTTTACTATGAGTTAATATTATAACAGCAGCAGCTTTCCCGAGGTTCGCCAGGTCTACATATTTGAAGGCCAAAATTTTTGTATTCTCAAAGCACAGAACCTAGGTCCAAGATTGTGACGTTAACACCCAGCCCGCATTTTTTTTTCCCCCCCTCCATGATAAGTTATCTCAATAGCATCTAGCCCAAGTTTCCATTGATCCTAATGCGATACGAGATTTCTATATATACAAAAAAACCAGCAAGCACGATGCCTCCAGCCATCTTCCTACAGGAAGGAAAAACCCATTAGATAAAAGTGGGAACGTTTAGCTCTTTGGATTTTAGCAGACCCTCACGGTCCTTTCCATCCCTAACCCGGGATATTTTAGCCCTAGATAAGTGTAAGACTATGCACTAAGTTAAGTACAGACCCGCTATACAGTAATCGAGCTCCCGCGAGCCCTTACCAACGTTCTCCTCTGCTCCAAGCTCAATCCATCAAAATCTCTGGCGCGTAACGGCCTATCATGTGTGTACACCACCCTGTGGCTTGCTAAAGCCCTCCGTCGCGCAGGACGGCAACTGCTTGGGCCTCTGCTGGCCATCGTTTCTAAAGCCTGCCCTCCATATTCTTCCAAGAAATGGGCTATCCAATTTCTACAACAAACACAAGCAAAACACGCATCCCCAACCCTCTGACTCAGCTTTCTCGGTGGAACACAATCATATGATGGAAGATCACTGTGAGGGACGTAATAGTCGCCCCGCCGTACTGCAAGCTGCTTCTGATATTCGTGTTGTTCGGGCTTCGTGATGGATAGCCCAGCGTGGTCTATATATATGGTGCTATAATTGAAGGCAGGGTCGACATAACGCATCCTTTCTCCACCGTCGATCGCTATATCGTCGTCGGCAACTTCGAGGAGGATCTTTTGAGAAGGGATCGTGATTGGTGGATGCTGGTTTTCGTAGCCCCGGTCGTACACGACGTTGCAAAAGGTGTAAGAATAGCCCGGGTAGCGCAGCTGATACATCTGATAGTCTTCGGTGATAACTTTTCCTGTGGGGGAAGCAATTCCAACGGCTCCCGCCCCGAAATGTCTGTTTAGTGCTGAGTCTATCTGCCTTCCGAGTCCGTCACAAGCACTGTTCAAGGGTTAGTCTACATCCCCCGCTGAAGGGACAATAAAGCGCTTACTGGAACGTGACTGAGGTAGTGAGAATCATTCCGCCAAAGTCGCCCCGAAGCCTGACAGTCACTCTCATAGCCCCAGATATCAAAGCTCCTTCACGAGCGATGGAGGTTCTTGGCTCGGAGGTGCTTCCGCTAGGAGGCCTGACCAGCAAGCCACTTCTCCTCGAAGAACGTGCAGTTCTGGCCATAAATTCGGACAGGGAAAACATCTGGCTTAGGTTTTGCATGTCTCGTTGGTTCGAGGATGTAAGATCGAGGGAGGGAGGAGCTGAAGGCCAAGTCTTCTATTATATATCCAAGCCCCGGCGAAGGTGCTGTCGCATGAGGAATGTGTACTGTACAATGCCTGCCAAGGGGAGGAGAAACTCACCACTCTATATACTCGAACGCTTTCACATATGTCAAACCCCTCACCTTCCTCATTCTTATCTCATCAAACCTCCGTTCGTGCAGAAGAAAATAGAAGTACGCGTCCTCCCCTCGGTGACCAGCCCAGATAGAGAAAGCGAAGCCGAGGCCAAGCGGTAGACTTGGGCAGCAACAAGAAAGATAGACATGGACTAAACCCTCCTCAACAAGGTCTCAGAATAGAGAAGTGAAATGATCCATCGCACAGCAAGGCGCAATTCCGGCCAGCGAGTGTGTATCGGTATCTAGGCATTCGCAATGAACACGATAATTTGAAAGTCCATTGAATTCCCCAGCCATATTAAACCGCAGCTTGGTTTTTTCGGGAACTCCGCAAGCACTATCAGCCTCATGGCATTTGATCGCCTCAGGCTCTTTTTCCTTTTTCGTTCCGGGTCTCCCGCAGGAATTCCAGGCTACGGCCATACACGGTTGGTAATGTGCTCAGCATGAGAATCCTTATCTCATAACCTGTTCCAACACTTCTCGAGGGGTATTCTGCTAAATATATTTCCGGCAAGCGGACCCCCGTGATATCAGTCACACGTAACGACAGCAATACCGTACAGCATGCCCCCTCACGCAAGCTGTAATGAGTGGCCCGTTCAGAGATGGGTTGCGGAGCAAACGATCATTGACGTTTCCATAGCCCGGACCCGAAGTGAGACCGAGACACCCAGGACAACGCTAGTCTATATAAGTTAATATGGCACTATGCCGCAGTCGGCTACCTAGCCGAGCTTCACCGATTGGATTAAAAGGATTGAATGCTTGTGCCCGTCCCTGTGCTAAGGCCACCCCCATCGTGAGTTCTTTGGGTAGACCGAAGCCTGGTCTGTGAATCCAAGGTGCAAACAAGGTAGGGAGGTCCCGTGGTGTGTGGAACCTGATCTTGATGCGGTACTACAGTGCTGCACCCGAGCCTACCCCCTGCCTTAAGCGACCTTAGCGAAGTCTCCCAGGCTACCACAAGTTATTGTATCCAACCATCTCCATACCGCTCTATCATCACGGCATCATACTCTTCTTCTCCTAACCATCCTTTACCATCGTTTATCCACAATGAGCAACCCTTCCACTGCCGTACCGCACTTTGCCGTAAATATGGAACAACAAAAACAGAGGCACTGATAACCTCCTCCAGAGAACCCTGTCACGAGGGCAATTGGCCATGTGAAATTACCGGTACGAGTAGTGTCCTAATAAGCAGGAACCCCCCCCCTCCACGCAAGCCAATCAACACTCACTATCATAGCAATACTGCTCCTGCTTTTCCAAGTTTACCCCACTACCGATTACCCTATTGTGAGCTCATAAAAAAATCGTAGAAAGCAAACCCGATAGCCGGAGGACATATTGCCGAAAACGAGGGTTTGCAGCGTCATGAATAACCCATTCCACGGATTCCTACCTCTATAAAGGGCTGCCCGTGGTCGAACCCCTTCCGACTTGTCTCATTCACCTCATGCACCATTAACCGATACGGTACTTTTGCCCTGCATCAGGCGGTTCACCTCACCTCCCATCATTCCTATCATCATGTTGGTTGGGTTGGAGAATGACCAAGCCCGTCAATAAAACAGAGTTCCAAACCGGTGCTGGGCTAATAATCCTTGAAATTGTGAGCCCCTCGCCTACAAATCGGTTCCGATTCCTTCATCTACCCGTATTATCTTGAATAAGGGAGAATTGTCTCAGGACGTTTGAGTTTCCTCTTTTGACGGGACGGGAGGAAATGCCAGCAAAACAAACAACGCCTTACCTAGAAGGGAAACTTAAACGTCCTAAGACAATTCTCTCTTATTCAAGATAACACGGTGCGGTACTGTGACGCCCATTCTGGGCTTGAAACATACCGGTAGTATTGGGTGCACTTATGGAATGCACCTTATACTCGAGTAGGCGTGCCAATGACCATCATAACTTTACTGATGTAAATCCTCCCCATCATTCCTCTACAGATCCTAACTTGGCTGATTTCGCGGCTAACCCCTTACAAAGGATGTAGTACGGTACTGCTGTACAGCACCTTAACCCGAGATAATTGCCTTGCACCGCATCCCAATCTGATCCATTTACCTCATATTACCCAACCAAGTGTTCAGGGCAGTTCTCAGTGCCCCAAGCCTATGAGACGTCTGTTCCTAGCAATATCGAAACGAACTACCCGTTCCCCCTAATCCAGATTTTTACAAACTGTCCCACTTCTATAAAAGCCTGGCCTCTTTTGATACGGCTTCAAGCAAGAGAAAAATTGCCTCCCTCGAGAATCCCGGTGGAATCGATTCCTCGGTCCACCTACAGGCAAGTATCATTATCTCTATAACCCTTACCCACCATTTCACCTCAATTTCTAGGCTAAGGTCCTCAAAGCACCACGGGATCCCACAAGGTCATTTATTGCGAAGTGCGTCCAACAAAATAACCCCAACCACTTGTTCAACTTTGTGGCCTTACTTTCGCAGACACCCGCAGAGGATTATCTTGAACAAACCGAATCCTACGTTCTTAACAGAATCTTTCATAACAGTTACTCTACACCGATCGGAGGATAACCTGCATACAAACTCCCAACTAGGATGGTCCGGTTTATGCAGCAGAGACATCCTCCAATTTTCCCAGCTGAGAAATACACGGCAAACCCAGGGCGTTCGAGCACCAAAATTCTCGTATGGATACCGGTCCTTTATAAATTTAATGGAATGGTTAGTCTACCCCTTGTAAAATATTCGAACACTATTGATCGAGTAGGCTCACCCAGGCATATTCGTTCGCTAATGCACTACGGTCGAGCAGATAACGTGTGCTACCCACCGCGGCGGAAATAATGTAACCGCTTTCCACTCCCACTAATGAAGTATTGTGATAGTTAGCCCCAGGATAATAAATTATGATTGAACTATGCAGAAAGTTAGTCATTTGCCCAAAGGTGTAAGGGTCTTGGCGGG